>NC_138768.1:658230881-658383381 GCF_965119305.1 Pelophylax lessonae
CATACAAAAAATTATAAAGCTGGTTCCAGATGCAGTGCGACCTCTCAGAGATATGCAGCGTTGTGTGCTTTGGATCTGTAATAATATCAGCTCACACTGAGGCCATTTTTATGTTTGAACTCTTTATTGGGTTTTTGTGCAAAAACAAAAGCAATGCGTGTAAATGTAAAGTAAAGCACAACAATAAATAGCATACCAGTCTGATTCCGGACAGACACACATTTTAAAAGAACAATTCAATTCTCATTACTAAACACACTGATGCGATGTTAAGCTGAGGGGGATCTGGTGTGCCGAGAACCTGTGGAGAGCGAATGTAGCAAGTTTTCCAGGCCTGTGGCCTGATGTGGGCCTGCCATCGTTACCGGTTACCTCTCCAGCCCATGTGAGCTGCGACCCTGGGTGTGAGAACTGAGACATTGATAACTCCGGGATCTTTGTTTTGTGGTTTTTATTTCATTTAAGGGGATGGGAGAAGGGAATGAGTGGGATACTCCTTTAGGCTCAACTAAGTACAACTTGGGACTTTATCCAGAAAATGTCTGTTAACGCTGCCTTGACGCCAGCCGACGCTCACTGATGCTTTGTAACACACTGTAACTTGGAATAAGTGCTAGATCCCTGACTTTGAGTCTAGTAGATCCAGGACTGTAGAATAAAGAGCTTCTGACGCTGTCTTCACTGCAGAGTCACTGACTACTCCCTCCGGCCTTGCACTGACTACTCCCTCCGGCCTTGCACTGACTACTCCCTCCGGCCTTGCACTGGCTTGAGGTAGACTGTTGTGAAATCCTGTATGGCTGCAACTCTCAACTGACACTCTGCACAATTCATATATAGATAGATATAAAAATAAATAAACGGGAGGATTAAAAAAAAAAAAATATATATATATATATATACCTATATATATAGATAGTAGTGTTAACCATGCTGCAGATTTATTTTTGTAAATCCTTTATATGTACATATATAGATAGATATAAAAATAAATAAACGGGAGGATTAAAAAAAACAAAAAAAATGTGTATATATATATATACTTATATATATATATACTTATATATATATATGTATATATATATATATATATATATATATAAGCTCTGCAACATCTTGACGAAAAATCCAACTATGTACTACAGCGGCTCCAAATGAATTTCGGGCGCATGCGCAGTTGCGTTGAAAGCTCTTGCCGAGAAATCCAACTCTCGTGCACAGTTTTTCCCACTGTGCACGGCGCGGCCAGGGCATTGCGTTGTAAGTCTGGCGCGTGCGCAGTTGCGTTGAAAGCTCTTGCCGAGAAATCCAACTCTCGTGCACAGTTTTCCCCACTGTGCACGGCGCGGCCAGGGCATTGCATTGGAAGTCTGAATGGACAGCTCGTACTCGCGGCGGAAGTGACGTGCCTGGTTGAAATTTTCGGCAAGTTGAAACTATCGGCAGTACACCGGTTCACATATATGCGATGCCGGGACTCTGCAAATCCACTGCGGGTTCCCACATCACATTCAAATCGCAGGCAGTTCACACTGCCAGATGTGAAACGCTGGGGGAGTCAATACAAAGTTAATGACACCCCCAGATCAGTTTGCATATCGCAGTGCGAACTGACAGTTCGGACAAGAATCGGATTGCATGGGTGTGAACCACCATGCGATCCAATTCTGCTGCGGACCCAAAAAAGGGTCCTGTGCGTGTTCTGTCTGAATCCGATGCAAAGTCAGGCTTACAATCTGTATGGCTGAATTTGCATCGCACAGACATCGCATGTGATTTTCAGAGCAGTGCGCTCCAAATCACATACGATGTCTTTCATCGCTATAGTAAGAAGCGGGACTAAAGACTAAGCCTTTTTCTGACACTTGTTGCTTACAAGTTAAAATCAGTATTTTTTGCTAGAAAATGACTTAGAACCCCTTAAATAATATATATATATATATATATATATATATATATATATTTATTATTTAGCAGAGAACCTAGATAATCAAATGGCGATCGTTGCAATCTTTTATATCACACTGTATTTGCGTAGAAATCTTTCGAACCTAGTTTTTTGTGAAAAAAATACACTTTAATAAATTTTAAAAAAACTAAACAGTAAAGTTAGCCCAATTTATTTGTATAATGTGAAAGATGATATTACCTTGAGAATCGTGATCTGTATTCTAAGCAAAAAAAATTGTGATTCTCAATCTCTCATTTTATCCAGAATAGTGCAGCTCTAATGGGAACACATTGTTTATTTTTGTATTTCATTTTTTACAGTGTGGGTATTTTTTATTTTCTTGTTCACTTTTAAATGAGTAATAAGGGATATTACTCCATACTCTACTGGTGGAAACAAGGGTCTTTTCATATCCTTTTCCCCCCAAAGGGATGTGGGGATCCGCTGTGGGGGATTATTTTCACTTTTTTGTGAAGTAACAAAGGGTAATATATACTGGGGGGTGAAAATAAAAGAAAATCCGAAATGTTGGGTTGTCTCCAGAAAAATGGGGACACTAGTTCTGGTGACCTGGGGGTCCCCAAGGGACTCCCTTAGCCACTTAAGCCCCGGAAGATTTTACCCGCTTCCTGACCAGGGCCTATTTTGCGATTCGGCACTGCGTGACTTTAATGGACAATTGCGCGGTCGTGCGATGCTGTACCCAAACAAATTTGATGTCCTTTTTTTCCAACAAACAGAGCTTTCTTTTGGTGGTATTTAATCACCTGTGTGATTTTTTGATCATGCGTTATAAACAAAAAAATAGCGCCAATTTTGCAAAAATAACAATATTTTTCACATTTTTTATATGAAATTCCCCCCCAAAAAATGTAAAAATCTAAATTTTTTAACATTTTAGGCCAATTTGTTTTCTGCTACATATGTTTGGTAAAAAAAAATTGCAAAAAGCGTATTTTGATTGGTTTGCGCAAAAGTTATTGCGTTTACTAACTAAGGGAAAGATTTTTGTCATTTTTATTGTTTTTTTTTAAACAAGTAATGGCGGCGATCTGCGATTTTTTTGAGGGACTGCGACATTGCGGTGGACAGATCGGACCCTTGACTGACATTTTTGCCACTTTTGGGGTTACCAGTGACATTACTACAGTAATCAGTGCTATACATATGCACTGTTACTGTAAAAATGACACTGGCAGGGAAGGGGTTAACTTTATTGGAGAGGGAGGGGTTAAGTGTGTCCCTAGGGACGTGATTCTAACTGTGATTGGATGTGGCTGTGTGTGTAACAGCAGAGATCAACAGTCCTACATAGCAGGACCATATGATCTGGGCTGTTACACAGGGGAGATTGACAGGCGGCTTTGTTTCCATTAGCCGCCTGCCTTTCTCCCGGTGTAACCGACGATCGCGAGTGACCGACGGACATCGGATCTGCCGGTAACTCGCACGGGGGGGGTCCGTGAGCGAGCGGGAGCGCCCCTCCGGCGGCGCGTGCTCGCTCCCTAGAGCCTCACAGGCAAGCGACGTAGTAATACGTCACTTTGCCTGTGAGGGGCTGACCACCGCAGTGAATAGTCGTGCAGCGGTCGGCAAGCGGTTAATTTGTAGAGATTTTCTCTCACTTTTTGCCTCTGGGACAGGAAGTGAAGAAAAATCTCTGCAGTGGAACACAAAGGGCAAAAAAAATCTGACAGGGGTTATAACCCTCCCTTACTCTATCCAAAATGAAAAAAAAAGCAACAATTCTGAAAAAAAAAAAACAATATTTTTCCCATTCTGCTTTATAACATTCTCAAAAAAAAAATTAAAAATACATTTTTTTTACAATTTTGGGCCAATTTGTTTTCTGCTACATATTTTTGGTAAAAAAAATTGCAATAAGTGTATTTTGATTGGTTTGCGCAAAAGTTATTGCGTCTACTAACTACGGGAAAGATTTATGTCATTTTTATTGTTTGTTTGGTTTTTTACTAGTAACGGCGGCTGTAACGGACCGTTTCAGCAGACAAGGGGTTAAAATCAGTTTAGGCGATATGCCCCTTTCTGAGAGACAGGCACAGCTACTGCAGAACACCAAACTCCCGAACTGGATACAAAATAGCACTCCAACCTGGAACCTCACGAATAGCTGCTAGCAGATGAACAGGAAAAGCATACATCAGCTTACACTCCTAGCAATCAGTCTCCAACAGCATACAGTGAATCCCCCCAAGAACGAAACAAGGCTCCGTGTTGAAGGTCAAGCAGTGGTCTGTTTATTGAGGGCTACCTGCCCCTGTATTTATACAGGTCTCCCACCTGGTGGACACTCCCCTAGGGGACCAAATGGAAGACTGTAACACAAACAGACATGTATCACATTACAGACTCACAGAAGCAAAACATCCCCACAATGCATCCTGGTTTCCTCCCTTCTGCCCTGGAGACAATTGGAGAAGTAATTCAATTATCTCCCAGGACAAAGGCAAAACTCCATTACACACATGGGGACCCAAATACAGTATTATGCTTTAAAATATATAAAGTTACTTTTTATACATTAAACATAGACATGTTACATATCCCCAGATAGCTCAGGTCTGAGTGCACATTATTAGGTGAATGGCACTCAGACCCCAGGAATACAGTTTAATCGCCATGGAGCCAAATGCTTTAAAGTCTGGTCCATAGTCCAAAGGCATCAGGCGGGCAACCAGGCTCCTCCAATGCAATGTGGCGAGATTGGTCTGGTCACATAGAAACATAGAAACATAGAATGTGTCGGCAGATAAGAACCATTTGGCCCATCTAGTCTGCCCAATATATCTGAATCCTATGAATAGTCACTGGCCCTATCTTATATGAAGGATAGCCTTATGCCTATCCCATGCATGCTTAAACTCCTTCACTGTATTTGCAGCTACCACTTCTGCAGGAAGGTAATTCCATGCATCCACTACTCTCTCAGTAAAGTAATAATTCCTCATATTACTTTTAAACCTTTGCCCCTCTAATTTAAAACTGTGTCCTCTTGTGGTAGTTTTTCTTCTTTTAAATATGCTCTCCTCCTTTACCGAGTTGATTCCCTTTATGTATTTAAAAGTTTCTATCATATCCCCTCTGTCTCTTCTTTCTTCCAAGCTATACATGTTAAGGTCCTTTAACCTTTCCTGGTAAGTTTTTTCCTGCAATCCATGTACTAGTTTAGTAGCTCTTCTCTGAACTCTCTCTAGAGTATCTATATCCTTCTGGAGATATGGCCTCCAGTACTGCGCACAATACTCCAAGTGAGGTCTCACCAGTGTTCTGTACAGCGGCATAAGCACTTCTCTCTTTCTACTGCTTATACCTCTCCCTATACATCCAAGCATTCTGCTGGCATTTCGTGCTGCTCTATTACATTGTCTTCCCACCTTTAAGTCTTCTGAAATAATTACTCCTAAATCCCTTTCCTCAGATACTGAGGTCAGGACTGTGTCAAATATTCTATATTCTGCCCTTGGGTTTTTATGCCCCAGGTGCATTATCTTGCACTTATCCACATTAAATTTCAGTTGCCAGAGTTCTGACCATTCTTCTAGTTTTCCTAAATCCTTTTCCATTTGGCGTTTCCCTCCAGGAACATCAACCCTGTTACATATCTTTGTGTCATCAGCAAAAAGACAAACCTTACCATCGAGGCCTTTTGCAATATCACTTATGAAGATATTAAACAAAATTGGTCCCAGTACAGATCCCTGAGGTACCCCACTGGTAACATGACCTTGTTCTGAATGTTCTCCATTGACTACAACCCTCTGTTGTCTGTCACTCAGCCACTGCCTAATCCACTCAACAATATGGGAGTCCATGCTCAATGACTGCAGTTTATTGATAAGTCTTCTATGTGGGACAGTGTCAAAAGCCTTACTAAAATCTAGATATGCAATGTCTACTGCACCTCCACCGTCTATTATTTTAGTCACCCAGTCAAAAAAATCTATAAGATTTGTTTGACATGATCTCCCTGAAGTAAACCCATGTTGTTTTTCATCTTGCAATCCATGGGATTTAAGATGTTCCACAATCCTATCCTTTAATAGGGTTTCCATTAATTTGCCTACTATTGATGTCAGACTCACTGGTCTATAGTTGCTCGACTCCTCCCTACTACCTTTCTTGTGAATGGGCACGACATTTGCCAATTTCCAATCTTCCGGGACGACTCCTGTTACTAATGATTGGTTAAATAGATCTGTTAATGGTTTTGCCAGCTCACCACTAAGCTCTTTTAATAATCTTGGGTGTATCTCATCAGGACCCTGTGACTTATTTGTCTTCACTTTAGACAGCAATCTTAGAACGTCTTCCTCTGTAAAGACACATGCATCAAACGATTCATTAGTCATCCTTTCAAGTGGAGGTCCTTCTCCTTCTTTTTCTTCTGTAAAAACTGAACAGAAGTATTCATTAAGGCAGTCGGCTAGCCCTTTATTCTCTTCTACATACCTTCCGTCCTTTGTTTTTAATTTAGTTATTCCTTGTTTTAATTTCCTTTTTTCATTTATATATCTGAAGAATGTCTTATCCCCCTTTTTCATAGACTGAGCTAGTTTTTCTTCTGCCTGCGCTTTAGAAGTTCTTATAACTTGCTTGGCCTCTTTCTGCCTAATCTTGTAGATTTCCTTATCTTCATTGCTCTGGGTTTTTTTATAATTACAAAATGCTAGCTTTTTATTTTTAAATATTTTGTTTTATTGAGAATTTATCCAATTATACATAACATTTATAATTCCTTAGACATTTCTAACTTAACACATGTTATACTGTCTCTAGTTTTCTTCATACTGTTTCTTCAAATTCTCTTTTTTCTATTTTCCCCCTCCCTCCGCCCTCCACCCCCCAAAAGAAAAAAAAAAAAAAAAAAAAAGAAAAGAAATATAATCTCCCCCTCCTCCCCCCTCTCCTCTCCCTCTCCCATCCCAGATCTTTTGTGGTTATGAGAGTTGATGAGCCCTTCCCCTCCTTTATTCCTTTCCTCTTATTTCATTTTGCCATATATTGTTTCCCTTCTTCAGAATTTATGAATTGGTTCCATAATCCCCAAGTTTTCCTATATCTATCTTGCATACTCTGTGCAGTGGCAACCAATTCTTCCAATCTCCTATTGTCTTCCACCCTATGTATCCAATCGGAGACCGAGGGTGGTTGTATTTTTTTCCAGAATCCTGGAATGCATGTTTTTGCCACATTTACCAAGAAAGGGACTATTGATCTTGCATATTTATTTACTGGTATATCAGATAAGTTTAACAAGAAAAAGCCTGGGTTCTCTTCTATTTCATATTCCGTGAACTTCTGGATTATATTTCTCACTCCTATCCAGTATGTTTTTATCTTAGGACAACTCCAGAAAATATGGTATAGTGTACCTTCTTCACATCCGCACCTCCAACATAGGTTAGTTTCATTTGGATACCAGTTATGGAGCTTCCTAGGTGTGACGTACCACCTCGTTATGAGCTTATAGTTCATCTCTTGTATTCTAGTACATCTAACTGGCCCAAAAGCCAGCCTCAGTATCCTCTGGGTCTGGTCATCAGACAGCTCACAGTTCAAATCTATCTCCCACTTTCTTACCCAGGGTAGTTCTGGCTGTATGTCTGGATTTATCAGTAGCCCGTATGTGAGTGACAGGGTCCGTTGTAAATTTCCTGATTTTACACACGCTTGTTCAAATTTTGTTAATGCTCTATCAAAGTCATTTGGGGTTGGTAATGATGCTAAAAAGTGGTGTAGTTGAATTGCCTGCCAAAATGGCATATTAAATGGTCCTTCCCCGTCCGTCAATGCGGTCACCGAGGGCCACTTCTTATTTATTAAAAAAGACGAAGCCTGTTCCTGCCCTTTTTCCCTTAATACTGTGAACTGTCTGACGTCCATTCCCGGCAGAAACCGAGGATTACCTAATATTGGAAATAAGGGAGACCTGTCAGTTGTCAGTTTAGCAAATATATTTGATCTTGTACATATACGTAATGTGTTCCCAATTATTGAATGTTGTTTCAATTTCTTAGGTATATCTTGGTAACACCACATAGCTCTTTTCAAATTTACCTCTGTTTGAGCCTGTTCCAGTTCTACCCATAATTTTGAGTCAAAATGGTGCCACCAATCCAGGACTCTACTCACATGGGTAGCCTGGTAGTATGCTTTCATATCTGGGATGGCTAGGCCTCCTTTTTTTTTAGGTAGAGTCAAGATTTTCCTGGCTATACGTGGTTTTTTGTTAGACCATACATATTTTACAAGTAAGGAATGTATTACCTTAAAAAATTTGCTAGGTATCCTCACCGGTAACGCCCGATATAAATATATAAATTTTGGCAATACGATCATTTTCAGCAAATTGCATTTACCGAACCATGACTGCATTCCTCCATGCCATTGTTCTAGGAGTCTTTTAGTTGTTACTATCAAGGGAGCGAAGTTGAGATCGTACACCTTCTCTATTTTCGTCGGGATAAATGTTCCCAGGTATCTCACTGCCGTTTCATTCCACTTAAAATTAAAGTTATTTTTCAAAGTTCGTATCTGGGACGGGGAAATCCCCACTCCCATTGCCTCCGATTTCCCCAAGTTAATTTTTAAATTCGATATTGCCCCGTACCTTTTAAACTCCTGTATGAGGTTCGGCAGTGAGATACCTGGGTTGGTAAGGGAGAACAACATATCGTCCGCATAAGCGGCTATCTTATATTGCCTCCCTTTTATTCTTACTCCTTCTATATCTGGGTTTCGCCGGACTGTACAGAGGAATGGTTCCAATGTCAATGCAAAAAGAAGGGGTGATAACGGACACCCCTGCCGTGTGCCATTTTTTATTGGAAATGTCTCTGATAAAATCCCATTAGCTTTCACCCGCGCTGATGGATTTGTATAGACTCTGGTTATCTTATCTACCATCGATTTTCCTAAACCTATGTATCTGAGTACGGCAAACAAGAAGGGCCACCCAACCCGGTCAAATGCCTTCTCTGCATCTGCGCTCAACACTACACATGGCTTCTTTTCCTCATTTACTATTTGTATCAAGTTAAGTATCCTTGTGGTGTTATCTTTTGCCTCCCTTGATGTCATAAAGCCCACCTGATCCAGGTGAACCAATTTTGGTAATACTTTTGCTAACCTATCTGCTAAAATTTTAGTAAGTATCTTTAAATCGACATTTAGTAGAGATATTGGTCTATAGCTACCACAAGCAGCTGGGTCTTTGCCTTCCTTTAAAATTAATGAAATGTGTGCCGCTAAAGTGTCTCTACTTAGCTCCCCGTCTGACTCTGTTGCATTATACAATTTTACCAGGTATGGGCCCAGGGTTGGAAACAGTAGATGGTAATATTGCATTGTCAGGCCATCTGGTCCTGGAGCTTTCCCTGGTTTCATTGCCTTTATTGCCTGTTGTACCTCCTCTATAGTTATTTCTGTTTCTAGGAACTCCCGTTCTTCCTCTGTCAGTTTAGGTAGTTGTGACTGGTCCAGATATTTTCCGATCTCCCGGTGTGCTGGTGGGTCTCTTTTTAAATCATATAAGGTGGCGTAATATTCCTTAAACACCTCCGCTATTTGACTTGGTAATGTTTTCTTAATCCCTCCTGTTGTTACAATATGAGGAATATACGACCTCAGCTTCTGCTCCCGTACAGTCCTAGCCAATGCTTTTCCACATTTATTTCCTGCCTCATAATTCAGCCTACGACATCTCTGTATGTCTGCCTTGGCTTTATATTGTAGCAAATCAATAATCTGTTTCCTAATAGACGTTAGTTCTACCAGGGTATTATTTGATAATGAAACTTTATGTTTTGTTTCTAATACTCTGAGTCTATCCAGTAGCTGTGTCATTTGTTCATTTCTTTCCCTTTTAATACGGGCACCATACTTAATTAGGATCCCTCTCATCACCGTCTTGTGAGCCTCCCAGAGAATTCCAGTTCGGCACTCGGCTTGGTCATTAGTCTCAAAGTAAGCTTTCAGCTCTTGAGTTAATTCTCTTAGAATTTCCTCTCTTTGTAACAGACTCTCGTTCAGTCTCCAGCACTGCCTTTTCTGTGAGGCATTCGTTGTTAGGCTATATATTATTATAATAGGTGCGTGATCTGACCAAGTAATGCTGTTAATGCCTGAGTTTTTAACTGCCTGTAGCTGGGCATGGGGTATCATAAAGTAATCTATTCTAGAATAGCTCTTGTGTGGATTTGAGTAAAACGAATATTCCTTTTCGGTGGGATGTTGTAGCCGCCAAATGTCGATCAGCTGAGCTTTATAGAGTGCCTTTAATATTCGTCTACTTGATCTAGTCGATAATGCTGAGGTCCCGGACGATGTATCTGCTGCTGGAACCAATGGAGCGTTAAAATCTCCTCCCAGAATCAACTGGCCCTCTGAAAAGCTCACAAGACTACTCAATATTTTCGATAAGAATACATCCTGTTTATTATTAGGAGCATAAAGTGTCGCTACTGTCACCTGTATTTCGCCTATTAATCCTTTCAGGAATAAAAATCTTCCCTCTGGATCTTGTCTGCTATCCTGTAGAGTCCAAGGGACATCTTTTGCTATTAGAATCGAGACCCCTCTTGATTTTGCGTACATATTTGCCGAGTGATATGTGTATGGGTATGACCTATTTTTGAGGTACGGTATTTTATCTGTCCTGAAATGCGTCTCTTGTAATAATGCTATGTTGACGTTATGTTGCTTTAACTCCCTCATTAGTATCCGTCTTTTTTCTGGGACATTTAGTCCTTTGACATTATAGGACATAATTTTTAAGTCTTCCATCCTCAAATATTTCTATCCCAGCGGGGGATTAAAGCTGAGAGAGGAGATACCAGAGGAGAGAGAGGAGAAGAAAAAAAAAAAAAAAAAAAAAAAAAAAAAAACCCCACCCTCCTTCCCACCAGTCGGCAGAGGAAGAGATCCGGTCACGTAAGGGATCGGATCTGTCCCTCGCCGACTTGGATAGTAATCCTATCCTTTTCCTCACACCACACTACTAAGTGTGTCTGGTGTGATTTTCTTAAAAAATAAGGGGCTTGCCCCGGCGTGACTTCCCGCCACTTTCTGACATCTCCTGCCCTTTCATCTTCCAAATAAAACACCCGGAGGGGGAAGAGAGGAAAAAGAAGAAGAAGAAAAAAAAAAAAAGACAGTTCGTTACTTCGTTGGCGAATTCGTTTCTCCCTCTATCTACAAAAGTAGATCGGGTCCATAGAGAGGTGGAAGACAAGGGTGAGGAGGGAGGGCTAGACACAAGCAGAGTGATATAACTATCACTGTCCCATCTCCTCCTTCCCCCTCCCGACCTCCACATCCCAGTATGTCCCTCTATCTAAACAAACCTTCCTCTCCTATCTCCTTCTTCTGTACATTTCTTATCCTAGTACAACCTAATACAAATTTTATTTTATCCCAATCCTCTCTGAAGGAGAGAAAGGGAAAGGAAAAAAAAAAAAAAACAAATAAATAGATAAGTACATAAATAAGTGAATAAATAATTCTCCCCAGTGATTTTGTTAAAGTGATTCTCCAATCATACACTTAACATGCGACTTAGTGGAATAATACCATAAAAAAAAAAAAAAAAAAAATAAATAAATAAATAAATAAATAAAAAAAGGAAGGGATATGCCAAAGTTATATCTCATGTGCTTATCTTAAAAGGGGTGTTGGTTCCAAAAATAAAAAACCCTCACCCTTATTTCTTGTGAAGAAAAAAAAAAAAAAAAAAAAAGAGATATGCCAAAGTTATATCTCATGTGTTTATCTTGTAAGGGGTGTTGGTTCCAAAATTAAAAAACCCTCACCCTTATTTCTTGTGAAAGAAAAAAAAAAAAAAAATTAAATAAATAAATAAATAAAAAAAAAATAATTCTCTCCAGTGATTTTGTTAAAGTGATTATCCAATAGTACACTTAACATGTGACTTAGTGAAATAATACCGTGAAAAAAAAAAAAAAAAAAAAGAAGAGATATGCCAAAGTTATATCTCATGTGTTTATCTTGTAAGGGGTGTTGGTTCCAAAAATAAAAAACCCTCACTCTTATTTCTTGTGAAAAAAAAAAAAAAAAATCCTATCCCTCACTAAACTCTGCCTGGGTCATACTATAAATTACAATAGTCTCAGTCTTGTTTTAGTCCTTCGGAGATTACTCATCTTCGATTTAGATCTTCTCTTCCTCTCGTCGCTATCCCTTTCTCGTGCTGTTGGGGGTACTGAAATATTCCCTCTCTAGATAGGGAACTTAGCCAGTTACCAATCTGTATGGGTTCTGTTTCTATGAACCGAAAAAATGCCATACGGTCTTGATACGTCCTTAATTTGAAATGCCTGTCGTTTCTACGGAACGTTATGGAGAAGGGAAAGCCCCATCTATATGTGCACCCTGCATTCTTAGCTAATTCCAGTAGTGGTCTTAGGAGCGCTCTTCTCCTTAGTGTTCCTCTGGAGAGGTCTGCATATACTTTTACTGGTTCTCCTTCCGCTGTTATGTCCTGGGCTTCCCATGCCATTTTCAGAATAATTTCTTTATGCGAAAAATTATGTATTTTACAGATCACATCCCTGGGCTTCCTTTCCTCCTTACTTCTAGGACCAAGAGTTCTATGAATCCTCTCTATTTCCAAATTTTCTGGATATCTATCCTTCAAGATCTGTTTAAAGATCCCCTTTGCCGCCTCCGCTAAATTTTCATTACTGATAGTTTCAGTGAGGCCTCGCAGACGAAGATTACTACGTCTACTCCTATTCTCCATGTCCTCCAACTGTAGTTGTATTGCATCCTCTGTCTCCCTCTGTACTTCACATTTTAGTTCTAAAGCTGACAACCTCTCCTTTAACGAATTAATTGAGGCCTCTTCATTTTCTAAGCGAGTTGTGATAGTCTGTATATCTTTTTTAACTTCCTGGATCTCCTGCTGATGCTTCTCCTCTATTCTGTTGATCATTGATTCTATGTCCGCCTTAGTTGGTAGTGCTTGAAGTAAGCTTATCAGTTCCGAGTTTTGTGTAGCAGTCTGTGCAAGCATACAGGGTATCGGCATCTCTCTATGGCTACTCGTTGGGCTATTAGATCCACCTGTAGCCGAGAGAGAGGTCTCAAGGGAATTTGGTATATCGCTAGCCTCTGGGCTTGTGGATGTCATTTTTTTACCTTCTAAAGCTTTCTGATTGTTAGAAAAAAAACGTTCAATTTCTCCCTCCGTTTTGCTTGTTTGCGTCTTTCCTGTACTCTTTCTTCCTCTGCGCCTTTTAGCAAGTGTCATCCTTCTCTTTAATCTCCTCAGTAGCCAAGTTCCCTATTTTAGGCGTGTATTTTGGGAAGCAACGCTCCCTTACCCCTGAACACTTGTATAATTTTTAAGAGTGTTAAGGATAGGGTCCCGCACCTTCGACACCCAACTTTAAGATAGAATATCTTACTTTGTACTTAACATCTACCCATATGCACCAAATATATCACGGTACTCACAGTTCCCGATGTAATTGCCCCCTTCTTCCGGCCCTCTTCCTCCTTTTTGTAGAGTCCAATGTTTTCAGCAGACTTTATAAGGAACGGGGAGCAGGGATGTCCCTTATGGAGAAAAGAGGGGGTTAGTGAGCAATCCTTCCGAGTACAACACGTCCAGATGAGTGGGGGCTATAGGCTCCTTTCGGATCAATGCCCTCTCTTCCCAATCAGTCTGGAGTTGGTCTGTAAATGTCCACTCGGGTACTTTTACCAGTGGGGGTAGTCCTTGTCGTCCGGAACCATGATATAGGGGCCCCGTTAATGGGGGTAGAGGTGTGGGGTCTTTAACTATAGTGTCAGTGGTATAAAGAACCCTTATCCAACAAGGCTTGGGTGTAGAATCCTAATTTAAGGGAAGCTGGGGGTGCAGGATCCCTGTCTATAGAGACAGAAGGACACTGGGTCTCTATACCTATCCGTAGATAGGAAGGGTCTTCTGAAAATGGAGGTACAGAGTCCCCTATAAGTATACAGGAGGGGAAGCCCAGTGGGGACATGTGATATTAAAAATTCTGTAAAGTAATATCCAGGGTCGGAACCATGGGTTAGATCTGTCCTAATGTTGGCACAGTAACCCCAAGAAGAATCCCACTTCTTACTGTTTGCAGCGTCTCCCACACAGGTTGTGTTCCTTAAGCTCAGTGCAGCCTGTACGGGTGACTGGGCCAGCTCCTAATGTAGCGCTTTGCTTCCTGCCTGAGGTGTATTCCAGCAGGATTAAATGCAGGTGAGTAGCTGACTTCGCTCACCGCTATGTCCGGGGCCGGTGCTGGTATCTCAATGGGTGTTCGGCTGTCTCCGCTCCTCCAGCCTGTCTCCGCAGCTCGCGACCTCGTGAGGCTGCCCCGCTCGTGTCCTGCCGCTGCTTGTATCGGCTTCGGCTTCACCTGCGGCTTCGTCGGATCTGGCGTCTGGCTCTCCTACCTCTCTCCGGGTTTGCTCGTGGAGATGCAGATCATGGCGGCACTCGTCTCCTAGCGGTACTCACATTACCGCTTCCGGTGCACGCCCCCCCAGCTTTTTATTTTTAATGATTTGGGCCACTTCTGCTGAGTACCACAGTGGTCTCTTCCTTTTTTTTCTTTTACTGACAAGTCTAATGCAATTTTCTGTTGCCTTCAATAATGCACCTTTTAAGTAGTCCCATTTCTCCTGGACTCCATGTAATCCGTTCCAGTCTGATAAGGACTCATTTATGACTAATTTCATTTTTGAAAAGTCTGTTTTTCTAAAATCTAAAACTTTTGTTTTTGTGTGGTGTGACTATTTCACAGTTCTTTTATTAAACCACACTGACTGGTGATCACTAGATCCCAAGGTTTCGCCTACAATGACATCATATACCAAATCCCCATTTGTGAATACCAAATCCAAAATGGCCTCCCTCCGGGTTGGCTCCTCAACCACTTGTTGCAGAGACAACCCCAGTAGGGAATTTAGAATATCTGTACTCCTGGTAGAACTTGCTATTTTGGTTTTCCAGTTTATATCTGGAAGATTGAAATCTCCCATAATGATAACTTCTCCTTTCATTGTCATTTTAGCTATTTCTTCAACTAGTAGATCATCTAGTTCTTTAACTTGACCAGGTGGTCTATATATCACACCTACACGAGTTACTGCATGATTAGCAAACTGCAACGTAACCCAAACTGACTCTATGTTGGCCTCACCATCTTGAATTAGGTTAGATTTAATGCTATCTTTCACATACAGGGCCACTCCTCCTCCTTTCTTGCCTTCTCTGTCTCTTCTGTATAAAGAGTACCCTGGTATGGTTATGTCCCAGTCATTTCTTTCATTAAACCATGTCTCCGTAACAGCCACTAAATCTACATTCTCAGATGCCATTATTGACCCAAGTTCATTGATTTTTTTACCTAAACTGCGAGCATTTGTAGACAGGACTCTGAGCTTATCATTTCTTAACCTCTGTGCTTCTGACCTGTTCTGGCATTGTTTCGGGGGGCAATTGGACTCTTGTATTTTCACTCTTTTGCCCCCCCCCCCTTCCTAGTTTAAATACTCTTTCGCAAATTCTTGGAGTTGTTCACTAAGTACATTTGTTCCTTTGAGAGAAAGATGCAAACCATCTTTTTTGTACAGTTCCTTTCTATTCCAAGTAGAGCTATCTCTCCCCCTTTCCAAAAAGACTAACAGGGTACCTGACCTCCTGCCGGTCAGTGCCCTTGTTAGTCCAGCAGCCCACTCATAAAGCAGAAAAAACAGTACAACCCACCCACAATAAATGGTTACTACACCTGGGTAGAGGAGAAGCTTGTCCATGTCCAGGTGCCTCACCACGGCTGTGTAGGGGACTGGTAGGCTGCCTTGGTGGGTTGCTGAGTGGGCAGAGACCAGCGGTACTCTGTCCTGGTGCCAGCACTACCACCGGAGGAGTCTGGTTGGAGCCTGGTGGCTGGAGACTGACTGTCTCCCCCTTGGATACACAGCTCTGTCGTGGGGGGTTAGGACCGACCATCCCTACCCCCTGTGTGGTAAGTGCAGAGACCACGGTCCCATCTGCACCGGTGGGGGGCTTACAGTCTCCTCCTGGTACATTAAGCTGCTGCTGGGGAGAGGGGGTAACAAGCTCCTCTCCCGATAGAACACTCTGCCCCTTAATGATCCGCTGCTGGGGAGAGGTGGTAACAATCTCCTCTCCCATACATACTTCCAGTCTTTGCGGAGGGAGACCGACTGTCTCTCCTCCCAATACAGAGTTCTGCTGCTGGGGAAAGGAGACTGGGCTCTCTATTCCCTGCTGGATACTTTGCCGCTGGGGACTGGAGACTGGGCTCCCAATTCCCAACAAATAACACTGCCGCTGGAGAATGGAGACTGGGCTCCCAATTCCCGGCACATCACCTCGTTCAGTACCCAACATTATGAGGTCAAAAAAATTATGCAAAAACATTGGTCCGTCATTAAAAATGACAGAGTACTGGGTCCAGTCCTCCCAGACCGGCCTAACGTTATTTTTAGAGGTGCCCCATCGCTAAGACACCAGGTGGCCCATAATGTTATCGAGAAACCACAGAAACCCAGGTTTTTCCCAGAACTTAAAGGGTTCTATCCCTGCAAGAGATGCAATATCTGTGCTCTAAATGTGTTCAAGGGTAGGAGGATAGAGAAAATTAGGTCTCAGGTCACTGGGAGAGAATACCCGATTAATTCCTTCATCACTTGTTCAACACAAAATGTAGTTTATCTACTCCAATGTAAATGTGGGAAGCAGTACATTGGACGAACTCTGCGGACCATGCAAATACGCATGGGAGAACATGTGGCCAATATCCGCAAAGGTTTTCCTGGCCACAGTGTGTCGAAACATTTCGACTCCTGTCGACATAAAGACCCCCGCAACACGCTGTTTGTGGCATTTGATCAATTTGCTCCAAATTGGCGAGGAGCTAATGCCAAAAGGGAATTATCCCGTGCTGAAACACGATGGATTTACATTTTAAAATCCTATGTCCCCTTTGGCCTTAACGTCGAATGGGACATTAACTGTTTCATCAATAACAGCTAATGAGGTTGATGCGGGAAATGGATAGATATGTCATCAAGTCCCATTTATCTTAATTTTTTGCAGTTCTAGGAATTGCACTATTTTTCAAGCTTTATTTTGATATTTTCTGGTTTTATATGTATTTTTAGCCATATATCACTATCTGTTAAATGTATTTTTAATTAATGGCCTTTTTCACTTTTTATTGTTATGAGTATTATGATACATGTAAGGCTATGAGTAAGAGGTCATCTGTTAAAGGGAAAGGTGTTGCAATCCACTTTTTGGCCTTCGTTCCTCTTTTTTATCTCAATTAGGGATCTTTTTTTGGCCGCAATATAATTTTTGGCCACAAGATGGCGCTATGCACAATTGGTGGCTATTCTCTCTATATTGCCGTTTTTTCTATACTGCTTGTTTTTGTTTTTGGGCCGCTGTTTGTATAATTAACATAGTGGCTCATTTAATATTCTATTATATTAATGTTAGAACGAAAGAGGACAGAGTGTTCCAACCCTGTCCCTTGTGAACATCTAGATCGTTTTCACATATTAATCATTTCCGCCCTCAACGGCCAAACAGCGGATGCGTCACTTCCGCCCTTCTTCTTCTTTAATTGGAGGATTATCCGGAAGTGATGAGCATATGGGGTATTTACCAGGCGTGACCGCGATGTCCGGTAACCACGCCCCTGACGACGTCACTCTGACGAAACCGGTCGGGAGGTTCCGGACATCGCGCCTGTCACGCCCCCAAGACGCCGGCTCGTGTTTTATCCTAGCGGGACGCCGCTATTGTATATTGTCTGCACATACATGTCTGCCATAATGTAAGTAGAACTTTAATAAAACCTATTTAATTGTATTACGGGATTACGCTATGATTTCCTTCATTCCTTGCATACTGCCATACATATTGGAGTCATATCTGCCTTGTGACTGAGCGGGGTATAGGAACACACGGAATTGATCCTGGTCCACTGAAGTGGAGGAGAAAGTCCATCCCATTAGGGCTAACACTTCACGCCTAAGTGGCTTATCCATTAATTTGGAGGCCCACTAGTTGCGGTAAGCAGCCACCTTATTTACACATTTGGGTGTCTTTCCAACTCTGCTCTCCGCACCTTGGGATTTCTACTCTGCATTGGACTCTCTACCATCCTTGCAAGTTGATTGTCTTTTTTAATATAATGGACTCATGTTTCTATGTACACTTGGGTTTGGTTGAGTGATTAACCATACTACAGTTTTTAGCCTTTTTATGTATGATTTATTTCAATGTTCCTAGCGCTGCACTATTTTGATATATATTTGAGTGGGATTTCTATAAGTCCAGTGTTCTAGCTGCTAGCCTGTTCATGTCATTATATACGATCAGTTTGTCATCTCTATTTGTTATTTAGCGCAGGATTTCCCCCTTGATTTTACCGGCACATCACACCGCCGCTGGGGAATGGAGACTGGGCTCCCAATTCCCGGCACATCACACCGCCGCTGGGGAATGGAGACTGGGCTCCCAATTCCCAAAAAATCACACTGCCGCTGGGGAGGGAGGACACTGCTCTCCTCTCCCTGGACTTCTCACTGCCTCCCTGGCATATCACCAGGGGTGTACCGTGGGGTTGGCCAGAACAGCGCCCGCCAGGGGCGCAGGCCGAGGGGGGGCACAAAAATATTGGCACTGTAGCAGTGAATTACCGCTGCTCCGTTCAGCCTGCGCCCCCGGCAGCCGGCGCCCCCCTTTTTCTTCACCTCGCCTTCCGCGCTTTAGATCTGATCCGGCCCCGCCCTGCCCCCTGCTCTGTGTTCTCGCTCGAAGGTGACTGTCCCCACCCACCTGGCTGCACGCGTGACGCGGCTGCTGAGAATGAGGAGCGCGAGATGCTGCAGCTGTGCTGATTGGAGCGCGCCCAGTGACAGCTTCACGGGGGGAGAGAGTGTGTGTCTGCGGGACCCGGGCCGGGATGTGGTGAAGTAGGATGGAGACATCACGAAGTACTGACAGCCATCACAGCAGACAGTTTGCAGTTCTCCGTGATGTGACTGCCGCTGCCTGACACGTGGAGGGAGCCGGGAAAAACAGTGATAACATCTTCTAAGGTAAGAACCCCCCCTCTTCTGTCAACCTGACTGCTCCCCCCTCCCTCCACCTGGCTGAACCCCCCTCCACCTGGCTGTACCCCCCCCTCTCCTACCCACCTGGCTTTGTTCTCCCCCCAGCCCCCACCTGGCTGCACTCCCCCTCTCCTGTCCACCTGGCTGCACCCCCCTCCACCTGGCTGTACCCCCCCTCTCCTACCCACCTGGCTCTGTTCTCCCCCCAGCCCCCACCTGGCTGCACTCCCCCTCTCCTCTCCACCTGGCTGCACCCCCCCTCCACCTGGCTGTACCCGCCCTCTCCTACCCACCTGGCTCTGTTCTCCCCCCAGCCCCCACCTGGCTGCACTCCCCCTCTCCTGTCCACCTGGCTGCACCCCCCCTCCACCTGGCTGCACCCCCCCTCCACCTGGCTGTACCCCCCTCTCCTACCCACCTGGCTCTGTTCTCCCCCCAGCCCCCACCTGGCTGCATTCCCCCTCTCCTCTCCTCTCCACCTGGCTGCACCCCCCCCTCCACCTGCCTGTACCCGCCCTCTCCTACCCACCTGGCTTTGTTCTCCCCCCAGCCCCCACCTGGCTGCACTCCCCCTCTCCTCTCCACCTGGCTGCACCCCCTCCACCTGGCTGTACCCCCCCTCTCCTACCCACCTGGCTCTGTTCTCCCCCCAGCCCCCACCTGGCTGCACTCCCCCTCTCCTCTCCACCTGGCTGCACCCCCCTCCACCTGGCTGTACCCCCCCCCTCTCCTACCCACCTGGCTCTGTTCTCCCCCCAGCCCCCACCTGGCTGCACCCCCCTTTCCTGTCCACCTGGCTGCACCCCCCCTCCACCTGGCTGTACCCGCCCTCTGCTACCCACCTGGCTCTGTTCTCCCCCCAGCCCCCACCTGGCTGCACTCCCCCTCTTCTGTCCACCTGGCTGCACCCCCCTCCACCTGGCTGTACCCCCCCTCTCCTACCCACCTGGCTATGTTCTCCCCCCAGCCCCCACCTGGCTGCACTCCCCCTCTCCTGTCCACCTGGCTGCACCCCCTTCCACCTGGCTGTACCCCCCTCCTCCTACCCACCTGGCTCTGTTCTCCCCCCAGCCCCCACCTGGCTGCACTCCCCCTCTCCTGTCCACCTGGCTGCACCCCCTCCACCTGGCTGTACCCCCCCTCCTACCCACCTGGCTCTGTTCTTTCCCCAGCCCCCACCTGGCTGCACTCCCCCTCTCCTGTCCACCTGGCTGCACCCCCCCTCCACCTGGCTGCACTCCCCCCCTCCTGTCCGCCTGGCTCTGTCCTCCCCTTCTCTCTCTCTCCTCCTTGTCACCTGCCCTCTCTCTCTCTCTCAACTGCCCTCTCTCTCACCTGCCCTCTCTCTCCCTGTGACCTGCCCTCTCTCTCTCTCCCTGTCACCTGCCCTCTCTCTCTCTCTCTCTCTCATACCTGCCCTCTCTCTCTCTCTCTCTCTCTCTCACCTGCCCTCTCTCCCTGTCACCTGCCCTCTCTCTCCCTGTCACCTGCCCTCTCCCTCTCTCTCTCTGTCACCTGCCCCCCTCTCTCTCTCTCTCTCACCCTGTCTCCTGCCCTCTCTCTCCCTGTCACCTGCCCTCTCTTTCCCTGTCACCTGCCCTCTCCCTCTCTGTCACCTGCCCCCCCCTCTCTCTCTCCCTGTCACCTGCCCCCCCCTCTCTCTCTCTCTCTGTCACCTGCCCCCCCTCTCTCTCTCACCTGCCCTCTCCCTCTCTCTCTCTCTGTCACCTGCCCTCCCTCTCTCTCTCTCTGTCACCTGCCCCCCCTCTCTCTGTCACCTGCCCTCTCCCTCTCTCTCTGTCACATGCCCTCTCTCTCTCTGTCACCTGCCCTCTCTCTCACTGTCACCTCCTCTCTCTGTAACCCCCCGTCTCTCTCTCTCGCGGGGGGGGCGCCGATACAGTTCCTCGCCAAGGGCGCTGGAGACCCTAGGTACGCCTCTGCATATCACTCTGCTGCTGGGGGGCAGGCACAACTACCTCTGCCCCCTGTAACTCAGCCAGCCGCTGGGGAGGGAGGACGCTGCTCTCCTCTCCCTGTGCTTCACACTGCCTTCCTGGCATATCACTTTGCTGCTGGGGGGCAGGAACAACTACCTCTGCCCCCTGTAACTCAGCCTGCCGCTGGGGAGGGAGGACGCTGCTCTCCTCTCCCTGCACTTTACACTGCCGCTGGGGAATGGAGACTGGGCTCCCAATTCCCCTGCAGGACCTCGGTCCCATCTCTACAGGCCACCTGGGGTTCTTCCCAGTAAAACTTTACCATCTTGTCCCCTCTGAATGGGTCTGGCTCTGGGTCTGTTCTGCTGCTCTCCTGCTGAGCCTTCTCATAGTATTGGAACAGCTGCTGGTAGCCCTGTTCTAGCTCCATCTCCCGGGTCACCAGGTGGACCAGGTCTTGCTCAATTTCGTGAGTGTCGTCCCAGTCATACCTGCTCTCCCTCCACTCCAAGAGATCACTGAACCGGCCTTGTGTAGGGCTCCCAAATTCTAGCTCTGAAAAAGACTCCCATAACAAGCCAGGGCCATCAAACTCCTCTCCCTCTGGCTTGTCATGCTCGGCTGTCCAGGGCAGGTACTGTGCCCCATACCACCAGAGCGCCTGGTAGGCATCCCCCAGCCACATCTCCTGCCATACCTGGAGCTCCAATTCCTTTACCCATTCCTCCAGGGGCTGCTCTCCCAGGAAGGGCATCCGCAGGGCTAGTCGCTTCTGCAGTCGTTGGTCTTCCTTGGGGAGTCTCTCGCCCCGCTGGTATTCCACCATACCCAGTGCCTGGTACCAGATGCCTTTGCGGACTGCATCTCGGTCATCCATGGCACCCTCCTCATGCTCCACTGCTGGTTCCATCCTGGTGCTGTCAGGGTCGCTGTACTCAGACATGCGTTGCCCTCAAATTGTAAAATCCAGAGCAATGGTGTCTCCTGTAGCTGTCCTTCTGGCTCTTGGAATGATCCCGCCGCTTGCCACCAATTGTAACGGACCGTTTCAGCAGACCAGGGGTTAAAATCTGTTTAGGCGATATGCTCCTTTCTGAGAGACAGGCACAGCTACTGCAGAACACCAAACTCCCGAACTGGATACAAAATAGCACTCCAACCTGGAACCTCAGGAATAGCTGCTAGCAGACGAACAGGAAAAGCATACATCAGCTTACACTCCTAGCAATCAGTCTCCAACAGCATACAGTGAATCCCCCCAAGAACGAAACAAGGCTCCGTGTTGAAGGTCAAGCAGTGGTCTGTTTATTGAGGGCTACCTGCCCCTGTATTTATACAGGTCTCCCACCTGGTGGACACTCCCCTAGGGGACCAAATGGAAGACTGTAACACAAACAGACATGTATCACATTACAGACTCACAGAAGCAAAACATCCCCACAATGCATCCTGGTTTCCTCCCTTCTGCCCTGGAGACAATTGGAGAAGTAATTCAATTATCTCCCAGGACAAAGGCAAAACTCCATTACACACATTGGGACCCAAATACAGTATTATGCTTTAAAATATATAAAGTTACTTTTTATACATTAAACATAAACATGTTACATATCCCCAGATAGCTCAGGTCTGAGTGCACATTATTAGGTGAATGGCACTCAGACCCCACGAATACAGTTTAATCTCCATGGAGCCAAAGTCTTTTAAAGTCTGTTCCATAGTCCAAAGGCAGCAGGCGGGCAACCAGGCTCCTCCAATGCAATGTGGCGAGATTGGTCTCGTCACAACGGCGATCTGCGATTTTTAGCGGGACTTCAGAATTGTGGCGGACAGATCGGACCCCTAACTGACATTTTTGACACTTTTGTGGGGACAGTAATCAGTGCTAAAAATATGCACTGTTACTGTAATAATGACACTGGCAGGGAAGGGGTTAACTTTGTGGGTGATCAAGGGGTTAAATGTGAGCCTAGGGGAGTGATTCTAACTGTGGGGGGCGTGGCTTGTGAAATGATCATAGAGACCTCTTCCACGGAGAAGAATGGTCAGCTGTTTTTACAACAGCTGACTGTTCTTCTCTCTCAGCAGGGAACGCGGGTGTCAGACGGCAGTCGGAGTCACCTGCCCCGTGCATCGGCTTCCCCGCTGCTGTGTGGGGGCCTACATCGGGCCTACGTCGTAGACTCGTAGACCTACTTTGGTTTGCACAGGAGAGCCACCTTGCCACAGTAAATAGGCGGCTGGTGGTCGGGAAGCGGTTAAGGAGAGGGGAACACTCACTTAGAGCCCCCTTTATTGGCCACCCAGGCTGCAGGCCTGGATTGGAATCTCTGATACATTTTTTTTTTTTTATCATGAAAGACCTTTATCCAAGCATGAAGCCTGGGTGGACAGGAACGAAGGGGACAAATAGTGTGCTGTCTCTCCTAAACCAGAATAGGCCCCATGCCTTTAACATTGGGAGGGTACCATTCATGGACAGGCAAGGCCTCCCTCCTCTTGCAAGGCACCTTGTTCTCTTGCTGAGGGGACAAAAGCCTCATCCCCACATCCTGCTCCTAAAAAGGATGTGGGGTCTCTAGGGTGGGTGTTTCCAGAATCCAGAAGCCTCCTTTAGAATAAGGGGCCCCTATATATCCACCCCAGAGAGGAATGAGTATCCCCTGCCACTCATTAACAAAAAAAGTGTTTATTAAAACACCCACACTATGAAGAAAGCCCTTGATTGCTACTGCTGCAAAATAACAGACTTCTGGCTAATGTTTGTGTACAAATACCAGCCAGGGGTTTCGATGGGTAAACTGGCCAAATTCGGCCAGTTTGTCCACCAATTTACCAAACTGTAATTTAAAAATGTAGTTCAGCTCTGTAAATGTTAAAGGATAAAGATTTTGAAAATAAGGATCCTTAGATTCATATTTTAGATTCTTGAATTGAGCCTTATCTGTGTTATTTCATAATTATATTCACCTGAAAGTAATTGAAAGTGAAATGGAAATTTGGTCAGAAAATATACATGTTGCTGTTCATTCAGTTCTGTGGACTAGACACATGTTACATCATTTTTCTTATTTAGCAACAACACATGAAATTAGTAAATTGATACTGTGGCTCATATCCAACCTAACATAAATTTTCAGATTTGATAATCTTGCATGAGCCAAAGTACCTTTTAACAATATTACACAGCCTTGTGGATTACAACCCTTATGATTTGCATGACTGCTCAAAGAGCTCTACAGAGTCAATATTTTATTGCTAAGTATATCTTACAAGTAAATCATATTTAAGGTATACCAGTATTAGCTGTCACAAGATGTACTTCATGTTAGCTTTTATTAAAATTGAACCTGTTTCCGACCACCCGCCGCAGATTTACTGTGGCAAGGTGGCTCAGCTGCGCGAATCCATGTACCTGTACGTCGCTCGCGCACACGGGGATTTATGTCCTGGACCTGCTGATCGGTTCTGGCCAATCATAGACCATCCTGTGCCAGTGTAATGTAAACACAGGCAGAGGAAATTATGCAATCTTCCCTCCTGAAGCCTTTTTCGGTTCCAGTGTGAGAGGAGAGAGCATCTACTGTGAGTACACAAGCACTACACTGACACCAGTACACATAGGCACATTTTTCACCCCCTTATCAACCCCCAGTTAACTCTTTTACTCCCTGTCACAGTGTCACTATATACCAGTGTACAGATAATTTACTGATCACTGTATTATTGTCACTGGTGACGCCAGTTAATGTGAGCAGCAGTTAGTGGTAGTTAATGTCAATCCCAGATAGGGAATATATGGCGGGTACCCTAAACCTAATAAAGACTTAACCTCCTGATCACTCCCAGTTAACCCCTTCACTGCCCTGTCACAGTGTCACTATTATAGTGTATGGATCTTTTTTCTGATCACTGTATTAGTGTCACGGGTGACGTAAGTTAGTATTACCATTTGTTAGCATCAATCCAGGATAGCGTCAGATTTCCCACCACATATTTAATAATACATTTTAACCCTTTGATTGACAGTGACACACACACAAACTAGACACCTCCATTACTAGTATAGTGTCTGAACGTCTTTGATCAGATCTGAACTTTTCTAGCATCCCCAATAGTTTAGTATAGTGTTCCCAAAGCGCAGCGTTAGCAGGATTAGCCCCGACACCTGCCAGCACCTGCGTTTAGCCCCTCCGCTCAGCCCCCAAGAAGTGCAGTATCAGCAGATCACTTTCACTTCCAATACACAGCACACAAAACCACAGTGCTAGCAGTGTCAGGCCTGATCTCTGCTCGCGCTTGCAGTTACATTGTTTGGTAGCAGTTCAAACAGTCCTTAACCAGGTGCTTTTTTACCTGTGAGTCACACTAGGTACCGATAAGATTATTGGCCAAAATGTCCAAACAGAGGTACACTAGTGAAGAGGCTTACACAATGCTGAGCATGACAGATGAGAGCGATGGGGAAGCCTCACTGTCAGAATCAGGCTCAGTATTCAAACCTGTAGAGAACAGCGCCACCCTAAAAGATAGCTCTGACGACAGAGTAGTGGTCCCTGCTAAGATCAGGCATACCCGACCCCGATCTTCTGTTGCTGAGGTGCAACAATCACATGGTTCTCGTATGCAGCAGAGCATCAGTACTAGTGCCGCTCAACCTTCTGGTGAACTGGCAAGCACCAGTGGCCATGTACACCTGGGTCGTAGACAAATCTGCACTGCTCAAGCTGGTGCGGTGGCTAGCACAAGCAGTGTCCAGGAGCCATCAAGAAGTCGAAGACAGGCCCATAGAGCCCATAGTGTCCTTCCTAAAGCGCTTGCAAATCCTGATTGGGAGCCCACCACTTCTGCAGTGCCCGTACTTTCCCCATTCACTGGCCAAACCGGAACTCAGGTGGAAACAGCTGATTTTACTCCCCTTTAGTTTTATGAGCTGTTTTCACGGAAGATCTGTACAGATCTATTGTGGACCAAAGCAATTTATATGCCGATAAATTTATCGCCGCAAACCCAAATTTAAACCTTGCCAGAGAATTTTCATGGAAACGTATCACTGTTTCCAAATTAAAAACCTTTCTGGGCCTATCCCTCATCATGGGTATTACTATAAAGTGTGAGTTGCGGTCATATTGGTCCAGTGACCCAATTCACCATATGCCCATGTTCTCTGCTGCTATGGCCAGGACTAGATACGAGCAAATCTTGCAGTTCATGCATTTCAATGACAATGAACTCTGTCCTTCTCGGGGTGACCCTGGATATGACTGGCTTTACAAAAATCATAAATCACTTCAACCGAAAATTTGCAGCTTTGTATTAGCCCCAAAAAGCTGTCTGCGTTGATGAGTCCCTGATTATATTTTCTGGCCATCTTGTTTTCAAACAGTTTCTCCCCAGCAAGCGTGCCAGATATGGGGTCAAGATGTATAAGCTCTGTGACAGGTCAACAGGCTATACATGTAGTTTCGGTATTTATGAGGGAAAAAATAGCAGTCTAGACCCGCCCAACTGCCCAGACTACATAGGGAGCAGTGGCAAGATTGTTTGTGACTTAGTGTTCCACTTATTTGGAAAGGGGTACCATTTATACGTGGACAAAAAATATCTCCTTTTGTAACTTTATAAAAAGATATCATGTCCAGTGAGTCTCCTTTTGTAACTTTATTGTCAAAAAAACCCTATTTACAGCGTCATAGGACGCTCACGTGATCCCTTGGAGCTCTTCTTCCCCGCACCGAGCACTGCCGAGGGAAGGGCCAAGATCCCTGCTGACATCAAACCCGCACCGAGCACTGCAGAGTCAGCCAGGAGGAGAGAAGTAGATCTCCAGAGAGTCACGTGGGCTCCAAGCGGCACTGTAAATAAGGTATTTTTGACAATAAAGTTACATAAGGAGACACACTGGACAATATTCAATCTTTTCACAAAACTGATTATATATTTTTACAAGGACTTTACTAGGGCTTATTTTCGGGGTAGGGCTTACATTGCAGCCCTCTCCGAAAATCACGCTAGGTCCTATTTTCGGGGTAGGGCTTTTTTTTGGGGAAACACGGTATCTTTCATTTACTTCATACCAGAGTTGAATACAAAGTGCGGTGGTACTTGTATGCTACATTATTTCAGCAAAGCTTCAGATTTATATATCTTAAAAAGAACTTTTGAAATCACATAAATATGGAAAATGGAAAATCCATTTTTAGGGTGGAACATGTAACATGTTCCTGATCCTACAGCCGCTCCCCATTTCTTGCACGCTCTGTGATCTTCTCCCTGTACCTGCTGTCACTATTTAACAAGAGCGTGGTCATGTGGGGCTCTGCCCACAGTGCTGCGTCATTGATTCACGGGTTCCTTCTCACCCGCAAATGTAAACAGTTTTCAAATCACACATGTAAGGTATCACCACGATCATTAGAGCGAGATCAATAATTCTAGCACAAGACCTTCTCTGTAACTCTAAACTGGTAACCGTTATACTTTTTTTACCTTCGCCATTGGAGCTTTTTAAGTACTGTAGTTTGTCGCCATTCCACAAGTGTGCGAAATTTTCAAGCATGACATGTTAGGTATCTATTTACTCAGCGTAACATCATCTTTCATCATCTTTCACATTATGCAAAAAAATTAGGCTAACGTTATTTTTTTTTTTTTTTTTATAATAATTAAAGTGTATCTTTTCCAAAAAAAATTGCATTTGAAAGACTGTTGCAAATATAGTGTGACATAAAATATAAATGACTGCCATTTTAGTCTCTAGGGTCTCTGTTATACACACAATACATATATAATATTTTGGGGGGGGGGGGTTCTAAGTAATTTTCTAGCAAAAAATTGTGATTGTAACTTGTATGCAACAAAAGTCAGAAAAAAGCCTAGTCTTCAAGCCTATTTAAAATGTTGGTGATGGTGTTGTATATATTTTTTTTAATAAGCAAGTACATAATAAAATTTACAATAGGTCCTACACTTGCTTAACCACTTAAGGACTGGAAGGTTTTACCCCCTTAATGACCAGGCCATTTTTTGCGATATGGCACTGCATTAATTTAACTGACAATTGCCCATTTGTGCAATGCTGTACCTAAATAAAATTGATGTCCTTTTTAACTCCACAAATAGAGCTTTCTTTTGGTGGTATTTGATCACCTCTGTGATTTTTTTTTGTGGCGCTATAAACAAAAAAAGAGCAACAATTCTGAAATAAAATATATATTTTTTACTTTCTGCTATAAAACATTCCCAATAAAAAAATTACAAAATCGAATTTATTTTTTCATCATTTTAGGCCAATATATATTCTGCTATATATTTTTGGTAAAAAAAAATCCCAGTAAGTGTATATTGATTGGTTTGTTCAAAAGATATCGCATCTACAAACTAGGGGAAAGATTTAGTCGTTTTTTTTTATTTTAATTTTTTTACTAGTAATGGCGGCGATCGGCGATTTTTAGCAGGGTTGCGACATTGCGGTGGACAGATCGGACACCTAACTGACATTGTTGACACTTTTGGGGGGATCAATGACATTACTACAGTAATCAGTGCTAAAAATATGCACTGTTACTGTACTAATGACACTGGCAGGGAAGGGGTTAACACCAGGGGCGATCAAAGGGTTGAGTGTGTCCCTAGGGGATGCTTTCTCACTGTGGGGGGAGGGACTTGCTCGATGAACACAGAGACCAGTGTTCATAAATAGGAGGAACACAGGATCCCTGTGTTCATTATTGACAGAACAGCAGCCTGCTGTGTTTACATCGGCAGACTGCCGTTCTGTCTCCATGGGGAGAGATCACGGGTGGCCAGCGGAAATTGCGTCAGACCCGCTGATTGGCTCCTCCTGTGGCCAATCGGCGCGTGCCCCCACTACCCACTAGCTGTCTCACGAAGTGACGTACAGGTACGTTGTTTCGCGGAAGAGAGCCGACCTGCTGCAGCAAAAGTACAGCGGCTGGTCGGCAAGTGGTTAACCTCCATTAGGAAATGACTGATTACTATAATGCAAACATTTTCTTTCCTACATTTTATAAATGCATTAACACTAGTGTTGAGCGAACACGGACTGTATTATTCGTGTTCGTACCGAATAATTGGATTTTTTTTACCCGAACACGGACACGGACACTTTACTGTATGTTCGGGTAAAAATCCGTGTTCGGTCGTTTTATTTCCGGGTTTTGCATGCTTTGGCGCTCTTTTCATGGCGGGCTTTCAACAGCCAATCAACAATCGTTTAACTGGTGTGCCTTAAGCCATCCCAGCCATGCCTGCAAATGTCTTAGTAGCTGTGATTGGCCGTCTGAAGCATGTGACCAAGTCTTTATAAGTTCGAGGCAGCCGCCGCAGCAGCGTCATTCTGCTGCTTAGCTAAGGGACAGAGCACACATCAATGTGCTGGCTGCTGATTAGGGAAAGATAGGCAGGAAAAAACCATTTGTGTCCGGATAGAATTGAGGGACAGGTCGGAGTGTTTAGGCAGGGCGAGTTGTAGGCATTTTAGGGATAGAGTCTGCTGAATTATAGGGTCAGTGTCTTCTACAAACTACAATCGATATTGCTGTGTGGGGGGTGGGGTGAATCTGCACTCAATCCTGATCTACGATCTCTTCTCAATCCTGTTAGGGACAGAGTCTGCTGAATTTTAGGGAAACTGTGTTCTACAAACTACAATCGATATTGCTGTGTGGTGTGGGATTGGAGATAGGCAGGTGTCAGTGATCCACATCCATTTTTCTGTGTGTGAGCTGCAGTGAACACAATCTTTTTGGGCTGCAGTGAACACAATCTTTTTGGGCTGCAGTGAACACAATCTTTTTGGGCTGCAGTGAACACAATCTTTTTGGGCTGCAGTGAACACAATCTTTTTGGGGTGCAGTGAACAAAATCTTTTTGGGGTGCAGTGAACACAATCCTTTTTGGTGTGCAGTGAACACAATCTTTGTGGGGTGCAGTGAACAAAATCCTTTGTGGGGTGCAGTGAACACAATCTTTTTGGGGTGCAGTGAACAAAATCCTTTTTGGGGTGCAGTGAACAACATCCTTTTTGGGGTGCAGTGAACACAATCTTTTTGGGGTGCAGTGAACAAAATCCTTTGTGGGGTGCAGTGAACAAAATCTTTTTGGGGTGCAGTGAACACAATCCTTTTTGGTGTGCAGTGAACACAATCTTTGTGGGGTGCAGTGAACAAAATCCTTTGTGGGGTGCAGTGAACACAATCTTTTTGGGGTGCAGTGAACAAAATCCTTTTTGGGGTGCAGTGAACAACATCCTTTTTGGGGTGCAGTGAACACAATCTTTTTGGGGTGCAGTGAACAAAATCCTTTGTGGGGTGCAGTGAACACAATCTTTTTGGGGTGCAGTGAACACAATCTTTTTGGGGTGGAGTGAACAACATCCTTTTTGGGGTGCAGTGAACAAAATCCTTTTTGGGGTGCAGTGAACAAAATAATTTTTTGGGGTGCAGTGAACACAATCTTTTTGGGGTGCAGTGAACAAAATCCTTTGTGGGGTGCAGTGAACACAATCTTTTTGGGGTGCAGTGAACACAATCTTTTTGGGGTGGAGTGAACAACATCCTTTTTGGGGTGCAGTGAACAAAATCCTTTTTGGGGTGCAGTGAACAAAATCATTTTTGGGGTGCAGTGAACACAATCTTTTTGGGGTGCAGTGAACACAATCTTTGTGGGGTGCAGTGAACACAATCTTTTTGGGGTGGAGTGAACAACATCCTTTTTGGGGTGCAGTGAACAACATCCTTTTTGGGGTGCAGTGAACACAATCTTTTTGGGGTGCAGTGAACACAATCTTTGTGGGGTACAGTGAACAGAATCTTTGTGGGGTGCAGTGAACACAATCTTTGGGGGGTACAGTGAACACAATCTTTTTGGGGTGCAGTGAACACAATCTTTGTGGGGTGCAGTGAACACAATCTTTTTGGGGTGGAGTGAACAAAATCATTTTTGGGGTGCAGTGAACAACATCCTTTTTGGGGTGCAGTGATCAAAATCCTTTTTGGGGTGCAGTGAACACAATCTTTTTGGGGTGCAGTGAACAAAATCCTTTGTGGGGTGCAGTGAACAGAATCTTTGTGGGGTGCAGTGAACACAATCTTTGGGGGGGTACAGTGAACACAATCTTTTTGGGGTGCAGTGAACACAATCTTTGTGGGGTACAGTGAACAGAATCTTTGTGGGGTGCAGTGAACACAATCTTTGGGGGGTACAGTGAACACAATCTTTTTGGGGTGCAGTGAACACAATCTTTGGGGGGTACAGTGAACACAATCTTTTTGGGGTGCAGTGAACACAATCTTTGTGGGGTGCAGTGAACACAATCTTTGGGGGGGTACAGTGAACACAATCTTTTTGGGGTGCAGTGAACAACATCCTTTTAGGGTGCAGTGAACACAATCTTTGTGGGGTGCAGTGAACAACATCCTTTTAGGGTGCAGTGAACACAATCTTTGTGGGGTACAGTGAACAGAATCTTTGTGGGGTGCAGTGAACACAATCTTTGGGGGGTACAGTGAACACAATCTTTGTGAGGTGCAGTGAACACAATCTTTGTGGGGTGCAGTGAACACAATCATTGTGGGGTGCAGTGAACTCAATCTTTGTGGGGTACAGTGAACACAATCTCATACTTCTGAAGATTTGAGGGTGCTGCCTGTTCCATACTCCCCCTACTCCTCATCTAGCCTTTTAGGGGTACAAACAATAGTAATTGGGGCCTAGTGTGGTTGTGTACGTGTGATATACATACACTTTTTTTGGATCATATTTTCTATTCCGCTATTTAATCAAAAACCTTTGGGGATCAGTTAAATTGGGGGATAGTCTGTGTTGGTACGTGTGAGAGAGATCCACCTTTCCAAGTTGTTGGGGTTCATCTCATACTTCTGAAGGTTTGAGGGTGCTGCCTGTTCCATACTCCCCCTACTCCTAGCCTTTTAGGGGTACAAACAATAGTAATTGGGGCCTAGTGTGGTTGTGTACGTGTGATATACATACACTTTTTTTGGATCATATTTTCTATTCCGCTATTTAATCAAAAACCTTTGGGGATCAGTTAAATTGGGGGATAGTCTGTGTTGGTACGTGTGAGAGAGATCCACCTTTCCAAGTTGTTGGGGTTCATCTCATACTTCTGAAGGTTTGAGGGTGCTGCCTGTTCCATACCCCCCCTACTCCTCATCTAGCCTTTTAGGGGTACAAACAATAGTAATTGGGGCCTAGTGTGGTTGTGTACGTGTGATATACATACACTTTTTTTGGATCATATTTTCTATTCCGCTATTTAATCAAAAACCTTTGGGGATCAGTTAAATTGGGGGATAGTCTGTGTTGGTACGTGTGAGAGAGATCCACCTTTCCAAGTTGTTGGGGTTCATCTCATACTTCTGAAGGTTTGAGGGTGCTGCCTGTTCCATACTCCCCCTACTCCTCATCTAGCCTTTTAGGGGTACAAACAATAGTAATTGGGGCCCAGTGTGGTTGTGTACGTGTGATATACATACACTTTTTTTGGATCATATTTTCTATTCCGCTATTTAATCAAAAACCTTTGGGGATCAGTTAAATTGGGGGATAGTCTGTGTTGGTACGTGTGAGAGAGATCCACCTTTCCAAGTTGTTGGGGTTCATCTCATACTTCTGAAGGTTTGAGGGTGCTGCCTGTTCCATACTCCCCCTACTCCTAGCCTTTTAGGGGTACAAACAATAGTAATTGGGGCCTAGTGTGGTTGTGTACGTGTGATATACATACACTTTTTTTGGATCATATTTTCTATTCCGCTATTTAATCAAAAACCTTTGGGGATCAGTTAAATTGGGGGATAGTCTGTGTTGGTACGTGTGAGAGAGATCCACCTTTCCAAGTTGTTGGGGTTCATCTCATACTTCTGAAGGTTTGAGGGTGCTGCCTGTTCCATACTCCCCCTACTCCTAGCCTTTTATGGGTACAAACAATAGTAATTGGGGCCTAGTGTGGTTGTGTACGTGTGATATACATACACTTTTTTTGGATCATATTTTCTATTCCGCTATTTAATCAAAAACCTTTGGGGATCAGTTAAATTGGGGGATAGTCTGTGTTGGTACGTGTGAGAGAGATCCACCTTTCCAAGTTGTTGGGGTTCATCTCATACTTCTGAAGGTTTGAGGGTGCTGCCTGTTCCATACTCCCCCTACTCCTCATCTAGCCTTTTAGGGGTACAAACAATAGTAATTGGGGCCCAGTGTGGTTGTGTACGTGTGATATACATACACTTTTTTTGGATCATATTTTCTATTCCGCTATTTAATCAAAAACCTTTGGGGATCAGTTAAATTGGGGGATAGTCTGTGTTGGTACGTGTGAGAGAGATCCACCTTTCCAAGTTGTTGGGGTTCATCTCATACTTCTGAAGGTTTGAGGGTGCTGCCTGTTCCATACTCCCCCTACTCCTAGCCTTTTAGGGGTACAAACAATAGTAATTGGGGCCTAGTGTGGTTGTGTACGTGTGATATACATACACTTTTTTTGGATCATATTTTCTATTCCGCTATTTAATCAAAAACCTTTGGGGATCAGTTAAATTGGGGGATAGTCTGTGTTGGTACGTGTGAGAGAGATCCACCTTTCCAAGTTGTTGGGGTTCATCTCATACTTCTGAAGGTTTGAGGGTGCTGCCTGTTCCATACCCCCCCTACTCCTCATCTAGCCTTTTAGGGGTACAAACAATAGTAATTGGGGCCTAGTGTGGTTGTGTACGTGTGATATACATACACTTTTTTTGGATCATATTTTCTATTCCGCTATTTAATCAAAAACCTTTGGGGATCAGTTAAATTGGGGGATAGTCTGTGTTGGTACGTGTGAGAGAGATCCACCTTTCCAAGTTGTTGGGGTTCATCTCATACTTCTGAAGGTTTGAGGGTGCTGCCTGTTCCATACCCCCCCTACTCCTCATCTAGCCTTTTAGGGGTACAAACAATAGTAATTGGGGCCTAGTGTGGTTGTGTACGTGTGATATACATACACTTTTTTTGGATCATATTTTCTATTCCGCTATTTAATCAAAAACCTTTGGGGATCAGTTAAATTGGGGGATAGTCTGTGTTGGTACGTGTGAGAGAGATCCACCTTTCCAAGTTGTTGGGGTTCATCTCATACTTCTGAAGGTTTGAGGGTGCTGCCTGTTCCATACTCCCCCTACTCCTCATCTAGCCTTTTAGGGGTACAAACAATAGTAATTGGGGCCCAGTGTGGTTGTGTACGTGTGATATACATACACTTTTTTTGGATCATATTTTCTATTCCGCTATTTAATCAAAAACCTTTGGGGATCAGTTAAATTGGGGGATAGTCTGTGTTGGTACGTGTGAGAGAGATCCACCTTTCCAAGTTGTTGGGGTTCATCTCATACTTCTGAAGGTTTGAGGGTGCTGCCTGTTCCATACCCCCCCTACTCCTCATCTAGCCTTTTAGGGGTACAAACAATAGTAATTGGGGCCCAGTGTGGTTGTGTACGTGTGATATACATACACTTTTTTTGGATCATATTTTCTATTCCGCTATTTAATTTAACTGGGCCTCCATGCGAGACCTGTGTGCCTTGTTGCGCTGTTTTGAGTACTCCACCAACATGGCCAGTGGCAATGACGCCGTTCTCAGCTTAACTATCCCACTTCTATGCCTCCTTGAAAAAACAATTCGGGCGATGATGGAAGAGGATGTGGCACAGGATGAGGAGGAGGAGGAGGATGAAGAGGTAACATTTCCAAGGCTTTCAGGGCAGTCATTCGCAAGGGGCTCCGAGGGTGGGTTCCTGCACACGCAAACGCCAGGGACGCAATTGTCCAGCAGGGGCACAGTTCTGGAGGATGAGGAGGATGAGGAGGAGGAGGAGCTGGAGGAGGAGATGGAACCATGTTCACAGCAGGGTGGCACCCAGGCCAGCTCATGGCCATCACTGGTGCGTGGCTGGGGGGATACAGAGGACACGGACGATACACCTCCCACAGAGGACAGCCTTTCGTTGCCTCTGGGCAGCCTGGCACACATGAGCGATTACATGCTGCAGTGTCTCCACAACGACCGCTGAGTTGCCCACATTCTAACTTGTGCTGATTACTGGGTGGCCACGCTGCTGGATCCCCGTTACAAGGACAACGTACCGTCCTTAATTCACTCACTGGAGCGCGATCGCAAGATGCGCGAGTACAAGCGCACGCTGGTAGACGCCATGCTGCTGGCATTCCCATCTGACAGCGGGGCCACAGTGGAAGCACAAGGCAGAGGAGGAGGAGGAGGAGGTCGCCAACGCAACCAGGGCACCGCCAGCACCTCAGAAGGCAGGGTTAGCATGGCCGAAATGTGGAAAAGCTTTGTCAGCACGCCACAACAAACAGCAGCACCAGCAGCTCAGATGGAACGTCTTAGCAGGAGGCAGCATTTTACCAACATGGTGGAGCAGTATGTGTGCACACGCCTACATGTAGTGAATGACGGGTCTGCCCCCTTCAACTTCTGGGTCTCCAAATTGGGCACATGGCCTGAGCTTGCCCTTTACGCCTTGGAGGTGCTGGCGTGCCCTGCAGCCAGTGTATTATCTGAACGGGTATTTAGCACGGCTGGGGGCGTTATAACAGACAAGCGCAGCCGCCTATCCAGAGACAATGTGGACAAGCTCACGTTCATTAAAATGAACCAGGCATGGATCCCACGGGACTTTTCCGTACCTTATGCAGAATAGCAATGGATACCGACCTTACCCACCCATTGTTCCATTTTTGCTCTTTCTCACTCTTTTGGGGTGTACCCTCATTTAAAATTTTTGAAAAGAAGCAGTGTTGGCTACCTCGTCCTCCTCCTCAGGGCCAGATTAATGTAGGGGCTATTGGAGCTGCAGCTCCAGGCCCCTACCTTTTATATAGGCCCCGGGTTGGCCATATTCACTGTTACCGCTCTTCTGTCACTTGTAAACACAGAAGTCTGGCTTCTATGCTCGCTTCCCCAGGCAGCACCCTCAGAACCTCCCCACACAGCGTGAAGGCCGGACAAGGAGGGACAGTTGGCGATGCATGGATGTGTTTATGGGCTTCAGAGACAGCATCCCATGTTGAATTAGGCATGCATGGCTGCACCCTTCCTCCTCTGGGTGCATGGCAAGGCACGGCCCTTAAGGCCCTTCAAAATCCTCAGCACCAAGCCCATGATGCTGTTAATCCGGCCCTGGTCCTCCTCCACCGCCGCTTCCACCTACACCGCCCATAGGTGTGCGCAGCCTATTGCATTAAGGTGTGCACCCCAAAGTTGAAATACACATGCATGTGTTTGCCAGCAGGGAGAGTAATGTATCGGGGCCATGTACCTGTAGGCAAGGAGAAATAGAGCAGAGCAGGTCCCAGGGAGATCTTTCCCATCTCCTCACTGGCAATGCTATGTGCCCTAGGTGATTAGGGTGTGCCCAGGCACACCCAGCACACCCTGTGCGCACGCCTATGTCACCGCCACATCCACCACCACCTCAACCTCCCTCCTACTCCATATGGGCCTCGTCCTTCAGAGATGAAGAAGAACATTGTTTTATTTTTCTGTTTTTTTTTGTTGTTTTAAGTTATTTCCCTATCCACATTTGTTTGCAGAGCACTTGCCATGCTCTTAATTACGTTTTGCTGCCATTTGCAGCACTCTAGCCCTTTCCTTTGGTGTTTTAGAGCCATTTTAGTGCCTTAAAGTTCGGGTCCCCATTGACTTCAATGGGGTTCGGTGTCCGGGAAAAGTTCGGTAAAAGTCCGGGACACGGACCCGGACTTTTTTTTAAAGTTCGGCCGAACCCGTCGAACACGGACATCTAGGTGTCCGCTCAACCCTAATTAACACTATTATTTGTAGACCAAATACACTGGATTAGGTTTTTGAGGATCTGTACAAAAATAGCTTGATAGAGCTTTTGGCGTATAGCCAGTTAAGTTTCTTTTTCAGGAGTAGCTCTAAATGTAGTAGCTGCTATGCTACTGTAGCTGTAGGCTTGAATAGAGAAATATCTGCAGGTTGCATGGCAGTGGCTTTGTGGTGGGACTATAAAAGAGGAACAGGAATAATTTGTTTGTCATATTGTGTAATCCCAAAATGATACATAACACCCTAAACACGTAGATCTGTTTACATTTTCTATTTCCCCCAACACATTAGAGGTAACATTCTGTATAGTAATCACAGTTCCTGGTTGTTCGCCTGCAACAGAAACCTCACTAGCTGGATATATTTTTTCTCTGCAGAAAGATTTTACATTTGCTGAGGTTTCAGCTTACAAATGCATGCCCCCAAATTCTGCAGAACATATCACAAATTTCCGAAAGAAATGTCAGCTTTTGTTGTTAAATCCGTGTCTATTTTAACCACTTTACCACCGGAGGATTATGCTGTCTTCCGTCCAGGCCACTTTTTGCGATTCGGCGCTGTGCGACTTTAACTGACAATTGCGCGGTCGTGCGACGCCGTACCCAAACGAAATTTACGTCCTTTTTTTCCCACAAACAGACTTTTCTTTTGGTGGTATTTGATCACCTGTGCGATTTTTACTTTTTGCGCTATAAACAAAAAAAGAGCGTTTATTTTGAAAAAATAACAATATTTTTAACATTTTTTATATGAAATTCCCCCCCAAAAAAATGTAAAAATCTAATTTTTTTTTAAATTTTTGGCCAATTTGTTTTCTGCTACCTATGTTTGGTAAAAAAAATCGCAATAAGCGTATTTTGATTGGTTTGCGCAAAAGTTATTGCGTTTACTAACTAAGGGAAAGATTTCTGTCATTTTTGGTGTTTTTTTTTAACGCGTAATGGCGGTGATCTGCGATTTTTTTTGCGGGACTGCGACATTGCGGCGGACAGATCGGACCCTTGACTGACATTTTTGACACTTTTGGGGGTACCAGTGACATTACTGCAGTAATCAGTGCTATATATATGTACTGTTACTGTAAAAATGACACTGGCAGTGAAGGGGTTAATTTTATTGGAGAGGGAGGGGTTAATGTATCCCTAGTGCTTACTGACGTGTGGGGGGGAGGTGACTTTGTGAGACAGGGACAGATCGGATGTCCAGCTATGCTGAACAGTCCGATCTGTCACTATGGAGATCCGCCCACTCTGTTTACACAGGCGGGCGGATCTCCTCACTCGATTCCTCGACGATCGGGGCAGAGCAGTGGCGATCGCCGCTGCTCCTCCCCTGGCCCGACTCCCGCTGTGAATGAAAACAGCGGGAGCGCGCCTCCGGCGGCGCGCGAGCGCCGCCTACAGGGGGAGGAGTCCAGTGACGTAGCTCTACGTCGCTGGACGGGATCGTGCCAATTTGCCGCAGTACGCTCCATGTGAGCGGTGGGCAAGTGGTTAAAATAAGGGTTTATAATAATTTTTTCTATTTTTTTTTATTAATTAATTAATTTTATTAAAAAATGTATATTATTTTTCTCATTATTTGTATCATTTTTTTTTTTTAAATAATTAAATATTTATATTTAAATATTAAAGACTGTAAACCTGAAATGATGGGGTTTCCAGGAAAAATGCCCAGTACTACCCATGTGTTCTAGCAAACTGTATTAGTCCATCCATTGTTACTGACTGATTCTGGTCTCTATATACCTGTTCCCTGAGACTATGCGGCTACCGCAGCCAGAAAATATGAATTACTGCTGCAACAGGACTTCACATCAAAAGAAGGAAAAACTGAAAGGCCATTCATAACTCTCCCCCTAGTCCATGATCAGCTCTCTCGCTGCTTCTCCTCTCTTCATGCTCCAGTCTCTGACCAGCTCCTCCTCTGCATCCTATTCCTGTAGGAAACACTCCGCCGACACTTCTGTTCCCCTTTCTAACCCTTATGGCCTGTACACCTGCTCAGAAAATCGTATGAAAAATACCACTTTTGAAGCAATCTTACGATAATCTGATTGTTAATACAGACTTTTCGAGAGCTGATCATGACAGTTCATCCAATATTATCCGATGGGACGAGCACAAAAATTCCCGTACGATACCAGATCGTAAGGTTTTCATTTAATTAGTACAATTGTCATAAGTACCTAGTTAGTCTGGCTGAAAAAAAGTCAAAAGTCCATCTAGTTCAACCAATAGAGGGGGAAAAAAAATATATATATATACACACACACACACAGTATCTCACAAAAGTGAGTACACCCCTCACATTTTTGGAAATATTTTATTCTATCTTTTCATGTGACAGCACTGAAGAAATTACACTTTGCTACAATGTAAAGTAGTGAGTGTACAGCTTGTATAACAGTGTAAATTTGCTGTCCCATCAAAATAACTCAACACACAGTCAAAACCGCTGGCAACAAAAGTGAGTACACCCCTAAGTGAAAATGTCCAAATTGGACCAAATTATCAATTTTCCCTCCCCGGTGTCATGTGACTCCTTAGTGTTACAAGGTCTCAGATGTGAATGGGGAGTAGGTGTGGTAAATTAGGTGTTATTGCTCTCACTCCCTCATACTGGTCACTGGAAGTTCAACATGGCACCTCATATCAAAGAACTCCCTGAGGATCTGAAAAAAAGAATTGTTGCTCTACATAAAGATGGCCTAGGCTTTAAGAAGATTGCCAAGACCCTGAGTCTGAGCTGCAGCACGGTGGCCAAGACCATACAGTGGTTTAACAGGACAGGTTCCACTCAGAACAGGCCTCACCATGGTGGACCAAAGAAGTTGAGTGCACATGCTTAGCATCATATCCAGAGGTTGTCTTTGGGAAATAGACGTATAAGTGCTGCCAGCATTGCTGCAGGGGTGGGGGGTCAGCCTGTCAGTGCTTAGACCATACGCCACACACTGCATCAAATTGGTCAGCATGGCTGTAGTGCCAGAAGGAAGCCTCTTCTAAAGAAGATGCACAAGAAAGCCCGCAAACAGTTTGCTGAAGACAAGCAGACTAAGGACATGGATTACTGGAACCATGTCCTGTGGTCTGATGAGACCAAGATAAACTTATTTGGTCCAGATAGTGTCAAGCATGTGTGACAGCAACCAGGTGAGAAGTACAAAGACAAGTGTGTCTTGCCTACATTCAAGCATGGTGGTGGGAGTGTCATGGACTGGGGCTGCATGAGTACTGCCGGCACTGGGGAGCTACAATTCATTGAGGGAAACATGAATGCCAACATGTACTGTGACATACTGAAACAGAGCATGATTCCCCCCCCCCTTTGGAGACTGGGCCACAGGGCAATATTCCAACATGATAATGACCCCAAACACACCTCCAAGATGACCAGTGCCTTGCTAAGAATGCTGAGGGTAGAGGTGATGGACTGGCCAAGCATGTCTCCAGACCTAAACCCTATTGAGCATCTGTGGGGCATCCTCCAACCAAAGGTGGAAGAGTGCAAGGTCTCTAACATCCACCAGCTCCGTGATGTCATCATGGAGGAGTGGAAGAGGACTCCAGTGGCAACCTGTAAAGCTCTGGTGAACTCCATGCCCAAAAGGGTTAAGGCAGTGCTGGAAAATAATGGTGGCCACGCAAAATATTGACACTTTGGGCCCAATTTGGACATTTTCACTTAGGGGTGTACTCACTTTTGTTGCCAGCGGTTTAGACATTAATGGCTGTGTGTTGAGTTGTTTTGAGGGGACAGCAAATTTCCACTGTTATACAAGCTGTACACTCACTACTTTACATTGTAGCAAAGTGTCCTTTCTTCAGTGTTGTCACATGAAAAGATATAATAGAATATTTACAAAAATGTGAGGGGTGTACTCACTTTTGTGAGATACTGTATATATTGTAACAGGAAGTCAGCTAAATCTGGGAATGTAGTCACAGGAAGGAGATACATTTCTACCTGATTGAGAAGTCCATTAATTAATTTAGGGTGTTGGCTACAGAGCTAGCCAGCAGGAAGTTGAAAGGCCTTCACCTGTTCAGAATGAGGGAGTTAAGGCTCTATAATTTGTTCAGAGAAAGTCCTATTGTTGGCTGCCTCCAGAAGCTGCATCCTGAAGCCATGTGGGCTGGGAGCAGGAGGACAGTCAGCGTGTGCCTCCCGACAGGATGTGTGGGCCTGGGAGAAGACCCCCCGGAGTGATGTGTGCCCGGGACGGTAACCAAGGGTGAAATCGTCTCAAAGGTGAGAAGACGAACTGTTGATGTGAAAGAAACAAAAGGACTGTGTTGCCCTGTGAAGCTATTATAAAAGGACTATTGAGTGTCCGCTGTAGGACAAGGAAGTCTGCCCGACGGTAGGTTGGAGACAGACACTTAGGCAGGTTCCAGTTGTGAGAAGGTAGCCGCCCACAGAGGCAAGGATTTATTTTCTGTTTTATTTTATTTTGGATGTTTTGCTGCATACAGCCTGGTGAAGAAAACACCATTTAATAAACCACACTGTTTGTTTGCAAGCACTTGTCGGCTACCTCTCTGGGAAAACGCACCCCCCAAGGGGTCATCCACGCCTACCACCGAGCTAATCCCTTACATATGGTGGAGGTATGCAGTGGGCATAAGCAGAGATCCCTGCAAGGAAGTGCAAATGTTTGATGAACTTTATCTGGTGCATGAGATTGCACAATCTATGTGTGCAGGAGAGAAGATCCTGACAGAAAAAAAAAAGTGTTTTAAAGAGACAGCGGTCTCAAAATTATTTGATGAACTTTGTTGTGTCTGGTGCAAGTGACTGCACAAACTGTGTGTGCAGGAAAAGAGATCTTGCAAGAGAGAGAGAAAAACTACATGTGTTAAAGAGACAGTGGTCTGAAAAATTTTTGCTGGACTGTGAAAAATTTGTTTGTGGAGTTATTGAAGATGGGGCGTTCAAAACGCCTGAAGAATGCAAAGATAGATGAAATGAGAGACCGGATTCTATGGATGGAGGGGATGTTGCCGTCTGAACCAGCCCCATCCATGCCTAAAGAGAGTCTACTAAAGAGGAAGGTTGTTGTCCCTAGCAACACTGATGAAACCGCTATGGAGACGCAGTGTGCTCAGATGAAAAGTAAACTCAAAATGGAGGAGATGTTGAAACATCTGATTATATCAAATGCAGCTCAACAGCAAGCAAATGCAGCTCAACAGCAGGCAAATGCGGATTTTCAGCAGAGCTTTGCAGCTCAACAAAAGGCTCATCAAGAGAGCATGGCAGGCTGGAAACAGAGACGCCAGCAGCCAATGGAGGCCATCGGTATGGAGGAAACCGAGTATGTGTGCAGGGCTGAGTTGGATGCCTTGCAACGGAAAATGGAAGAAAAGGAACAAGCCTTGGAATTGCTTAAAATGGAGCATAGAAACTTGCAGGAAACGAATGAACTACTCAAGTCTCATGTGTCACAGTGGGAAGAATCCACTGCTCTTCTTTTGGTCGAGTTGCAAAAACGCAGAGAGACTATAATGGAGAAAGATACCATCCTCATGGAAAAGGAAAGTGAAATTCAGACTTTGCAGAAGCAAAGTATGGCTGATATGTTGGAGTTGCGTAATCAGCTGGAAAAAAGTCTTCAGTCTTTGGGAGCTACAAAAATAGACCTGCAGGAGTCGCAGGAACAGAATGTTGCTCTGAAAGCGACATTGTCTCTCAGCGACAAAGAGAAAAGTGAAAGAGAGGCTAAATTACTGAGTACTGTGTATGAGCTCACTACTTTGAGCAATGTGGTAGATGAATGGCGTGCGGACTGTGAAAGTTGGAAAGGGGAAGCCCAACGTGTCCAGCAGCAGTTAAAGGAGAAAGAAGCCTGTGTGGCAGAATTACATTCTTATTCCCAGATGCTAGCCAATGAGGTGAAGGCTCTTATGCAGGGAAAAGGAGATTGTGAACATAAGAGGGAAAAAGTAGAGGCACAGCTTCTGGAATCGCAAGTCAAGGTGTCAGAAGGTGACCGATTGTGTGCTAAGCTGTCAGAGAAGGCAAACCGACTGCAGGTTGAGTTGGACAATGTTACAAATCAGCTTTCTCAAGCAGACAGCAAATCTAGAGAAATTGCGGAAGATTTTTCTATCTTGGAATCGCAGCTGCAAGACACGCAGGAACTCTTACAGGAAGAGAGGTGTCAAAGGCTGAGTTTTAGCACAAAGCTCAAACAAATGGAAGATGAGAAAAATGGCTTCCTGGAACAATTAAAAGAGGAGGCGGAAGCAAAGAAAAACCTATCAGAGCAAGTCGCAACATTGCAAGCTCAGATAGCGGATATGAAAAAACGCATGGAAGAAAGCGTTGGTTCATTACAGTGTGTTGAAGATGTGAAAAAGAAGTTTGATCAGATGCTTGGTGAAGAGAAGACTGTGTCTGCAAAATATGCAGAAGAACGCGCACGTGCAGAAACGGAGGTGCGTGATAACGAGAGCAAAGCCCTGTTCTTGGCTCGCTCTTTGGAGGAAGCTCTAGAGTGTAAGGCTGAACTAGAAAGTGTTAAACAGCTGCGTACAGAAATGGAAGAATTGGTCAGCTCCAAGGATGATGTTGTGAAAAGCGTTCAGGAGCTAGAAAAGTCTAAGCGAGCCTTAGAACAGCAAGTAGAAGAGATGAAGATTCCGTTGCAGGAACTGGAAGAGGAATTCCAGGCAACAGAGGATCTGTCCCAAAGAGGGGATAGTGTGCCTGATGCAGTTTTTAAAAGGATCAGTGTTTTGGGGTCTGTCCCGAGTGAGCCTCAGAAATGTGACGACATGTGGCTTGAATCACCCCTTTGGAATAAACCGTTCCTTCAAAAACTTCAAGCATTGGAAAATGTATCATTAGAACTTCAGCAAACAAAGGAGCTGAGTAAGAAATGTGGTGATTTCTCAGTTCAGGCTGAAAACCTAGTGGAGAAAACTAAGGCTGTTGGTGAAAACGTGAAGCAAATGAATAAGTGCCTTTCAGGGAGTGTTTCCAAAATGGAACTGGTGAAAGACGGGTGGCAGAAGTTTGATCGTGATCTTGAGATGCATTCCATGTGGAATTCAGATAGAGAAAAAGAACTAGGTGACCTTGAGCGGTCAAATAGTTCAGCAGAAAGTGCATTGAAGAAACCTGTAAAAGAATGTGTTGCAGTTCCATGCTTCTTCACTGATGCAGAGAGGAGGTCTATAATGGATACCACCCAGATCGCTGGGTTCAACTGTGTTGTTGCCTTTGACCCCTATGTTGGTGGAAGGAAAGTTGATGATGTTCTGGTTGGCTTCTTCTGTGAAGAGTTTGGCAAGAAATATAAACTGAATATCAAATCAAATAGTAGGCCTTTACTGCGACTCGCTCAGGAGGGCGAAAAGTTTAAGAAGTTGATGAGTGCAAATGATTCAGATCTGCCTATGAATATGAAATGTTTGGTGAATGATATTGATATCTCTGGGAAAAGGAACAGGGGTCACTTTGAAGAAATGTGTGACAGCCTGTTGTCTCAATTGGAAAATCCTCTGCACAGCATCTTAGAGCAAGCAAAGCTCAAGAAGGAAGATCATTCCCTTTTACAACAAAAAGTCAATGATTGTGTACAGATGTATGGAGAGGCAACTCAAGTCACAGAGGGATGTCAAGAGTCCCTACTTGGAACAAAGCTTAGTGAAGCAAAGGTTCTCAAAGTTTTGTGGAAAACATTTATGGATTGCAGAGAGAGGCGTCTTAAGAATGTTGAAGACATTAAGACTAGCCCAATTGAGTTGCCTATGGATCACGGTCCTCCATGGTGGATTGGACAGACGGTTATGAGGGACAAGCTGTCTGACATTTATGAGAAAGCTGTCAATGAAGATGACAGAAACGAGAAGGAGCGAAATGATGCCAAAAATGCAGTTGAAGAATGTGTATATGAGATGAGAGACAAACTGTGTGGCATTTATGAGAAATCCGTCAATGAAGATGACAAAACAGTTTCATCCGGAAGCTTGAGGATAATAGGAGGCTTATCAGTGAGTCAGCAGTGCTTGACACATGCGTGCCTGGAAATCTGTGTCCCAACCCTAGGGTTGAAACAAGAGGGGGGGGTATGTAACAGGAAGTCAGCTAAATCTGGGAATGTAGTCACAGGAAGGAGATACATTTCTACCTGATTGAGAAGTCCATTAATTAATTTAGGGTGTTGGCTACAGAGCTAGCCAGCAGGAAGTTGAAAGGCCTTCACCTGTTCAGAATGAGGGAGTTAAGGCTCTATAATTTGTTCAGAGAAAGTCCTATTGTTGGCTGCCTCCAGAAGCTGCATCCTGAAGCCATGTGGGCTGGGAGCAGGAGGACAGTCAGCGTGTGCCTCCCGACAGGATGTGTGGGCCTGGGAGAAGACCCCCCGGAGTGATGTGTGCCCGGGACGGTAACCAAGGGTGAAATCGTCTCAAAGGTGAGAAGACGAACTGTTGATGTGAAAGAAACAAAAGGACTGTGTTGCCCTGTGAAGCTATTATAAAAGGACTATTGAGTGTCCGCTGTAGGACAAGGAAGTCTGCCCGACGGTAGGTTGGAGACAGACACTTAGGCAGGTTCCAGTTGTGAGAAGGTAGCCGCCCACAGAGGCAAGGATTTATTTTCTGTTTTATTTTATTTTGGATGTTTTGCTGCATACAGCCTGGTGAAGAAAACACCATTTAATAAACCACACTGTTTGTTTGCAAGCACTTGTCGGCTACCTCTCTGGGAAAACGCACCCCCCAAGGGGTCATCCACGCCTACCACCGAGCTAATCCCTTACAATATATATATATATATATATATATATACACATATATATACACTGTAATGATTCGGGGCGATTAATCGTAAGTGGTGCATGCAATTTGAAGATGTAGTGTCAGTCCAGACTGTTTTTAAGGGCATGGCAGCCCATTTTTATTTAAAGTGTGGAAAATTCACAAAACCACAGCATTTTCCCTCGCAGGGGGTTCCACCATTACTGTGTATGGTTAATTCAGCCTCCTGGCTTACTCACATACCACTTGGCTGCTTTAGGCCCTAGGCCTAAGGTCTAATCCTCAGACTAACACAAGTATCCTTTGGCCAAGCTCCCTTGTAGCTTTCTTGGGATCAGCTTCATACTGCTCTATTGCGGAATACATCTGCCTCCTGCAGACCTGTACGCTCTGGCTGCCAACTGCAGCCTCTCTCTCTCTCTCTCAGGGAAGCTGGGAGCCCTCCTGACTCCCATAAACAGACCGGTTGGAGTCCTCCTGACTCTTGGGCCATACCTCCTGTCTGCCCGGGTGCAGCTGTCTCAAACTGGGAGCTTTGAGTGCTAACCCTGGAAATAATATGAACCTAGCCCACAGGTGTGCAATCAGCAGGCCTGTCTTTACCAAAACCAGGCCTAGATTGCTAACACACACAGTGACCCGGGGTCGCCTCTCTACAATACATATACATACTGTTCATATACATACACACACACATACAGGGAGTGCAGAATTATTAGGCAAATTAGTATTTTGACCACATCATCCTCTTTATGCATGTTGTCTTACTCCAAGCTGTATAGGCTCGAAAGCCTACTACCAATTAAGCATATTAGGTGATGTGCATCTCTGTAATGAGAAGGGGTGTGGTCTAATGACATCAACACCCTATATCAGGTGTGCATAATTATTAGGCAACTTCGTTTCCTTGGGCAAAATGGGTCAAAAGAAGGACTTGACAGGCTCAGAAAAGTCAAAAATAGTGAGATATCTTGCAGAGGGATGCAGCACTCTTAAAATTGCAAAGCTTCTGAAGCGTGATCATCGAACAATCAAGCATTTCATTCAAAATAGTCAACAGGTTCGCAAGAAGCGTGTGGAAAAACCAAGGCGCAAAATAACAGCCCATGAACTGAGAAAAGTCAAGCGTGCAGCTGCCAAGATGCCACTTGCCACCAGTTTGGCCATATTTCAGAGCTGCAACATCACTGGAGTGCCCAAAAGCACAAGGTGTGCAATACTCAGAGACATGGCCAAGGTAAGAAAGGCTGAAAGACGACCACCACTGAACAAGACACACAAGCTGAAACGTCAAGACTGGGCCAAGAAATATCTCAAGACTGATTTTTCAAAGGTTTTATGGACTGATGAAATGAGAGTGAGTCTTGATGGGCCAGATGGATGGGCCCGTGGCTGGATTGGTAAAGGGCAGAGAGCTCCAGTCTGACTCAGACGCCAGCAAGGTGGAGGTGGAGTACTGGTTTGGGCTGGTATCATCAAAGATGAGCTTGTGGGGCCTTTTCGGGTTGAGGATGGAGTCAAGCTCAACTCCCAGTCCTACTGCCAGTTTCTGGAAGACACCTTCTTCAAGCAGTGGTACAGGAAGAAGTCTGCATCCTTCAAGAAAAACATGATTTTCATGCAGGACAATGCTCCATCACACGCGTCCAAGTACTCCACAGCGTGGCTGGCAAGAAAGGGTATAAAAGAAGAAAAGCTAATGACATGGCCTCCTTGTTCACCTGATCTGAACCCCATTGAGAACCTGTGGTCCATCATCAAATGTGAGATTTACAAGGAGGGAAAACAGTACACCTCTCTGAACAGTGTCTGGGAGGCTGTGGTTGCTGCTGCACGCAATGTTGATGGTGAACAGATCAAAACACTGACAGAATCCATGGATGGCAGGCTTTTGAGTGTCCTTGCAAAGAAAGGTGGCTATATTGGTCACTGATTTGTTTTTGTTTTGTTTTTGAATGTCAGAAATGTATATTTGTGAATGTTCAGATGTTATATTGGTTTCACTGGTAAAAATAAATAATTGAAATGGGTATACTGTATCTTTGATTTTTGTTAAGTTGCCTAATAATTATGCACAGTAATAGTCACCTGCACACACAGATATCCCCCTAAAATAGCTAAAACTAAAAACAAACTAAAAACTACTTCCAAAAATAGTCAGCTTTGATATTAATGAGTTTTTTGGGTTCATTGAGAACATGGTTGTTGTTCAATAATAAAATTAATCCTCAAAAATACTCATTTGCCTAATAATTCTGCACTCACTGTACTTACTCACACATACAATTCTCTACCCACAGTTGATAAGGCAAAAAAAACCCCAATAAAGCATGATTCAATTTGCTCCAGCAGGGAATAGAAATCCATCCTGATCCCCTAAGTGGAAATTGGATATTCCCTGGATCAACTTATTACCTATAAATATTAGTATCCCGTTATATTATGTGTATCTAAGTAAGAATCCAGTCCTTTCTTAAAAATCTACTGAGCTGGCCAGAATCAGCTCTTGAGGGAGTCTATTCCACATTTTCACAGCTCTTACTGTGAAGAAGCCTTTCCGTACTTGGAGATAAAATCTCTTTTCCCCCAGACGTAAAGAGTGCCCCCTTGTCCTTTGTGATGACCTTAAAGTAAATAACTTAACACTCGTTTGTAAATACAATACAAATACACTACAACACATTACGTCACTTCTGAATTTTTATTCTGTCGTTCGAGAATTTTCGTAACTTTAGTAAACTCTTCATTTTGGGATTAGCATGCAAAACAGACGATCGTTCATCTGATAATCTCATAGTGTGTACCAGGCATTAGGTTCTTGCACTGCCTTCTTCCTTCCTTGTCCAGAATTAGCTCCCAGGCACAAATTTGTTTCCCCCATCCATGTAAAACCCCACTTTACCTTCTCTCCTAGTGGTTCAGGATCATGCTCAGCCTTCCCTAGCACCTGTCTATGATTGGATCCAACCATCTCCTTTTTGCCATCTCTTCTTTGCCACTTTTCTTTCATTTCTTGTTCTTTATCAACTCACACTCTGCCTCTGCTATTTTCCATCATCCGTGATTACTTTGTTCCTACCTTCTGTCTTCTCCCAGTACTTGATCAGCTCACACTCAGCCTAGCTCTACTCCTGTCCATGGACTATGACCATCTACTTTCTATATTGTCACTATCTCCTGAACATGATTACCTCCCTCTTTCCTCTCTGCAATCAGTTACTACATTGCCTTCTCTCCATCTCCCAATGTTCCATGGTCAGCAGTCACTCTTTTCTCCTTTACCCTCTGCTACGTTTAGCTGAGGCTCTAAGCTCCTCCATAATTGTACGCTTTACCAAATAATACTGTATGTGTCTATCCATAATATTATGGGTTCAGGTAGTCATGCATACCTAATAGTGTTCTATTACTTTCTCAGAGGACAGAGCTAGCTGCATTAATTAACTTGTTTATTTATAGGCATACATTCATGACCTAAAATGAATAAAAATACTATAATAGAAACATACAGAAACACCAAACGGACTCCCTTTAAATCTACTACAAAAAAAAGAAAGAAAAGTTGATTGACTGCTGTGGTCAAAACACACAGTTTGCCTTTCAAAGAGAACACTTACCAAATTTCTGCTGTCATAACAAAGAAACTCCATTAGGACAGATTTGGTAGTTGACCACAAGACCTGTAAATTGACATGCTTCCTTATGTAGCTTTAAGTGCTGGAGATTGACCTTTTTGACAGACTGCAAAATTCACACAAGGATATCCCATGATAACAGTTTCAGTTGATTCGGGTGGCCATTAGAAAAGTAATACAGCTTAAATTCTTACGGTGTATGCTACCCCAACATTTCATATTCATGATATGTGAATGTTTTACCATGTACTTGCATAAAGTATCCTATTCTCTTTGCATTGCTTTTTTTAATGTAAAATACCTGGTGATCCTGCCAGTCCCCTGCTTTCCTCTTTCAAACTGACAAAGCTAGGCATGGAAGCACATTTATCCCAATATGCTTGCCTGTCAGTACTCCAGTGGACAGACTTGTGCTGACATCCCACCCTGCACAGCGCTTTAAATAGAAGATCAGTGTACTGCAGTTTCTCTGCCTCCTGTTGACATGCTCCCTTTGCAGTTCCCACATCCAGCTTTCTACACTGAGCTCCTTATGCAGCCAATGACAGGGGTAATTTTATCACTTGTAAAGCACAAGCACACACAAGGTGTGCGTGCTGAGCCACTGGCAGATACGTGTGCATCCACCTCGGAGCTCACATAGGAAGCAAATGTCACTATAGGGGCTACTAGAAGAATGCCTCTTATATAAGCTATTATAAATTTTAATTGATAGCTAAAGTTAAATCTAGATGTGGGTGGGGCTACTTCTGCACTGGCTGGCATCACATACAAAGGCACAGGTTGCACATGGCTATGGCTGAACTATCATGAATACCTTTGTACTCTGATTACTTCACATGCTTAAACATAAACATAACACATACACATAAACACATACACATAAAGATATAATCTACCACTTTCATTTCTTTTATTTAACATTACTCTTTTACATTAACCTCTAAATAAGTCACAAAAATCCATTGATCAAAGGCACCTTCATCCCAATGTAGCACTACTCCCAAGGGAGCTGCTGGTTATGGGTTCCCCTGGGTTACCATTAGCAACAATAGAACATTCTGACATTTTCCCAAATGTTTTACCTCAGACAAGAAGCAGTCCAGTATCTTTGGTTTTTAGGTTTTATTTTGAACTTGGATAGGAGAAGGGATGAGTGGGATACTCCAACTGAATAAAACTATGCACAATAGGCAGGGACGACTTGAATAAATGCTGGTTAATGCTGGTTAACACTGAGTAAGTGCTGAGTAACGCTGAAATTGAGCTATTCATGGCTAGGCCGCTGCTTCACATTGCCCTTGGCTGTGAAAGGTTTTGCTTAAGCTTCCTGAGGTAAACTCTATCCTGAGGCAAGCTGTACTCTGAGGTAGACTGTACTGCTGAACAACTTCAGGGCCCTTCCTGGCACCCTCTTTATTCCTATCTTCAGGGTTTTACTACTTGGCACCCCCTTTACTGTAACACTCTGGGCGAGCTGGCTCCTTGATCCCCTGACTTCTCTGGAGTGGTCCCCTCTCTTAGGCAGACCCCTAGGCAGATCCCTTGGTACTCATGATACTGTTTTTCCCAAAGTCATCTGCCCAGCAGCTCTACACAGCACACTGGATCCTCTGCAGCCCAGCTCCACTCCTGGTCCCTAGGCCGACCACCTGGACTACCTTCCTCACACACAGCAGGAGGAGAGACAGCCGTCTGCCTCCTCCTGGGACACTGCTTCCCGCAAAAGACGCCCTGTCACATGCTCCCTCCAGATTTATTGCCCATCCCAGGATGCATTGCGGCAATGCCCGCCCACTGACAAAGCCATGAACCATGGTGTGCTATTGGCTTGGTTTCCTCCACTGTCCAACAAGATCCCTCATTGGATATAGTGGGGAGACTCCCCAGACTTAATAAGTCACACCTGAAGCATGTGACAAGCTAACCTACAGATCAGGCTCTCCTGATAAGCAGAACAGAGCTATACACATATTTTACCTAGCACCTACCTAGGAGGGTGCTACACCAGAAAGATAGAATTTTAATAAATAATGAACAAGGGGAGTTTAATGGTGCCACAACACAGAAATGAATTCCATGTTGTGGTTCCATTAACATTACTCTTGTTCATTATTTTTTTTTAATTACTCTTTTACAGATTTCTCCATGTTTAATGCAGACCAAACTTTGACAGGGATCGAGACAAACTATACTAAGTGACAGGGGTTGGGATAAACTGTAACCTTGCCAGGAGTGTCAATGCGGAACTAAACAGGAAGCAATGCTTATTACAGGCCATATACTGTACCTACCGTCTCAGCACCAAGCCGTGTGGGACAGCCAGGGACTGCTGGCTCCTCTGTTTTCTTGTGGGTGGGACTGGAGGAGTGAATGACGTGATGTCACATTGTGGAGTGCCACCCCGGTGCTCAGCCCCTTATTTGTTGGACGCACCTGTCCTGGCACACTGCTGGCAGCCAGGCCGCAGCCTCATCGTATTCCCGATCCGGATTGGCGGTGTCTGACTGCAGTGAACATCATCAACCAATCCAATTCGCGCACAGCCAGCGCTGCAGAAATGACCATGTCCCGTGTCCATGTGTGAGGTCAGTAGCAATGCACAGTGAGTGACACACAGTCAGCACTATTCCAGCAGAACCGTGCCAGCCGCAGATGCCGCTGAGCTGGCAAACTACACATGAATGATCCATCCGGGCCAGTCTGCACCTCCATAGGCTAGGCAGCAGTTCGGCCCTAGGCGGCTGCCTAGTTCGCCTAGCGGGAGAGCCGGCCTTAATTGCATACTAGCACATTATATGAAACTTACCTTAACCACTTCACCTCTGGAAGGTTTACCCCTCTTCCTGGCCAGGCCATTTTTTGCGATCCGGTACTGCGTTACTTTAATTGACAATTGTGCAGTTGTGCGACACTGTACCCAAATAAAATTGATGTCCTTTTTTTCCCACAAATAGAGCTTTCTTTTGGTGGTATTTGATCACCTCTGCTTTTTTATTTTTTGTGCTATAAACAAAAAACGACTGACAATTTTGAAAAAAACAATATTTTTACTTTCTACTCTAAAACACATCCAATAAAAAAAATTTAAAAAATCGAATTTCTAAATCAGTTTAGGCTAATATTCTGCTACATATTTTGGTAACAAGCGTAAATCGATTGGTTTGTGCAAAAGTTATAGTGTCTACAGACTATGAGATATTTTTATTTATTTATTTATTCACTAGTAATGGTGGCGATCAGCGACTTATAGCAGGACTGCGATATTGCGGTGGACAAATCGGACACCTGACACTTTTTTGGGGACAAGTGACATTATTACAGTGATCAGTGCTAAAAATATACACTGTCACTGTACTAAAGACACTTGCAGGGAAGGGTTTAACATCCATTAAAGGGTTAACTGTGTGCCTAGCTAATGTTTTAATGTAGCGGGGGAGGTGCTTTTACTAGTGGAAGACAAAGATCAGTGTTTCTGATTTACAGAAACATGGGATCCATGTCTTCTGTACTGACAGAATGACAATCTGCCTTGTTTACATAGGCAGACTGGCATTCTGTCAGTGTACCGAACAATCTGCTCCGTAGAACAAAATCACAGCAGGAGCGAGCCGCCACCGGTAAGCACTCGTGTCCAAAACCCAGAAGTGCAGAACGTGAAACGTATACGCGATTCTGCACAGAGCGGCAACCCTGTACCAGTAAGTCTGCTATGGGGCGGTCGCCAAGTTGTTAAAACGAAGCCCTCCAGTGGAGTGCTGTCACTGCTGACATGGCTTCCATCGTCACCCGGTCTTTCTTCTGAGTTTGCGGGCTCCAGTCCTTTGAATGGCTGAGCTGCAATGACGTCGCTCCCCCCCATGTGCACAGGAGTCACTGTTTATGACACAGGGCTCTGAAGGAACGGCATGGGTATGCTGTTCTTTCAGAGTGCATATGCTGGTAACGTCACCGGCGGCGGCTAAATATTTACAGTACCTTTGTTGCTCACTCGGTGTTTTGGTCCTTGGAGCGCTCCGTAGGGAAGCAGGTAGGGCTGCAGAGTGCTGGAAGATTGAAGTGTCACCAGGAGTAGTGTGTGAAGGTATGAACATATAATCTCAGGATCAAGAGCACATTGGTGTTGAACGGCACTATCCCAGCATTATTGGATACTAACTGGAGGGACCTCCATTAGTTTTCTGGGGGAGAGGCATTGTCTGACCTTACTATGATAAAGAAGGTTATGGCTGTCCGGTAAGCCTTTTTGGAAACTTTAGGGTGGTGGCCTTTCTGGAAACTATAGGCTGGTGGACTTCATACCTTCCTTTCAAGATACTCCCATCATCTCATTTTGGATATTTTTCACTTCACAGTTTTTGGACTTTTTATTCACTTATTTGTCAGAATTGGGACTTTTATTTAGTTTATGACAATTTTTATTATGTATTGATACCTCTATATGTACTTAGGGTAAGCGCAACATGTTTATATTAATATTTGTATAACTACAGTATCTCACGAAAATGAGTACATCCCTTACATTTGTGTAAATATTCTATTATATCTTTTCATGTGACTACACTGAAGATATGACACTTTGCTACAATGTAAAGTAGTGAGTGTACAGCTTGTATAACCATGTAAATTTGCTGCCCCCTCAAAATAACTCAACACAGCCATTAATGTCTAAACCACTGGCAACTAAAGTGAGTACACCCCTAAGAGGAAATATCCAAATTGGGCCCACAATGTCAATATTTTGTGTGGCCACCATTATTTTCCAGGTCTTAACCCTCTTGGGCATGGAGTTCACCAGAGCTTCACAGGTTGCCACTGGAGTCCTCTTCCACTCCTCCATGATGACATCACATGGCTGGTGGATTTTAGAGACCTTGCGCTCCTCCACCTTCCGTTTGAGGATGCCCCAAAGATGCTCAATAGGGTTTAGGTCTGGAGACCTGCTTGGCCAGTTCATCACCTTTACCCTCAGCTTCTTTAGAAAGGCAGTGGTCATCTTGGAGGTGTGTTTGGGGTCATTATCATGTTGGAATACTGCCCTGCGGCTCAGTCTCCGAAGAGAGGGGATCATGCTCTGCTTCAGTATGTCACAGTACATGTTGGCATTCATGGTTCCCTCAATGAACGGTGACTCCCCAGTGGCGGGAGCACTCATGCAGCCCCAGACCATGACACCCCTACCACCATGCTTGACTGTAGGCCTTACTCCTCACCTGCTTGCTGCCACACATGCTTGACACCATCTGAACCAAATAAGTTTATCTTGGTCTCATCAGACCACAGGACATGATTCCAGTAATCCATGTCCTTAGTCTGCTTGTCTTCAGCAAACTGTTTGTGGGTTTTCTTGTGCATCATCTTTAGAAGAGGCTTCCTTCTCGGACGACAGCCATGAAGACCAATTTGATGCAGTGTGCGGTGTATGGCCTGAGCAATGACTGCCTGACCCCCCACCCCTTCAACCTCTGCAGCAATGCTGGCAGCACTCATACGTCTATTTCCCAAAGACAACCTCTGGATATGATGCTGAGCACATGCACCCAACTTCTTTGGTCAACCATGGCAAGGCCTGTTCTGAGTAGAACCTGTGCTGTTAAACCACTGCATGATTTCGGCCACCGTGCTGCAGCTCAGTTTCAGGGTCTTGGCAATCTTCTTATAGCCTATTCTTTGCCATGAGGTGCCATGTTGAACTTAAAGTGACCAGTATGAGAGAGTGAAAGCGATAACGCCAAATTTAACACACCCACTCCCCATTCACACCTGAGACCTTGTAACACCAACGAGTCACATGACGTCAGGGAGGAAAAATGGGTAATTGGGCCCAAGTTGGACATTTTCACTTAGGGGTGTACTCACTTTTGTTGCCAGCAGTTTAGACATTAATGGCTGTGTGTTGAGTTATTTTGAGAGGACAGCAAATTTACACTGTTATACAAGCTGTACACTCACTACTTTACATTGTAGCAAAGTGTAATTTCTTCAGCGTTGTCCCATGAAAAGATATAAAATATTTACAAAAATGTGAGGGGTGTACTCACTTTTGTGAGATACTGTATGTTGATATCGCATTCCATTTTCCCACATATTCCACATTTATTTTTGTTTTTTCACATTTACATTTCAGCGCAGTTTAAATTTTTTCTGTTACCTGTAGGTAAAACATTAATAAACAGCTTTTACTACCACTTTAACGTTTTACTTTTGGCAATGGACAGAGACGCTCTCCTCAGAGTCATGCCCAGATACTCATTTTTACTCTGTGGCCCTTTGTCTGGCTCATTAATTGCACTGTCTGAAGGCCATCTTTACCTTTACTAATTTCCTTTATACACTATATTACTAAAAGTATACCAAATGTATTGGGACGCCTGCCTTTGCACCCACATGAACTTTAATGGCATCTCAGTCTTAGTCCGTAGGGTTCAATATTGAGTTGGCTCACCCATTGCAGCTATAACAGCTTCAACTATTCTGGGAATGCTGTCCACAAGGTTTAGGAGTGTGTCTATGGAAATGTTTGAGAAAGTCCAAAATGTGAGACCCCACTCAGGGTATTTTTGATGAAATCAATAATTTTCTTTATTCCTCAAATAAGATGGACAGACAGTGTACAAAGCAGACGTGTCAGGTTGACGCGTTTCACGACATAGCCAGTCGCTTACTCATAATCACACTGTGAGATCGCAGAGATCGGCAGGTATTTGTAGATGGACAAACCAAACGGAAGTCAGGTGGAGTAATCACACACATCTTAAACCACTTAAGAGAATGAATAGAAGCCGAGCTGTTTGCGATATCACAGTGAGGACAATTAGTGACACATGAAATCCCACTAGGGGAAACAATATAAAATTGTGAAACAAACATATATATATAATAATAAAATCACATTGGCGCAATGGAATCTCACAAAAACAGGCTATATGGATGTGAATATGAAAAACCACCTATATATATATATGTGTCTAAATGCAGAAATGCTCCTTGAATCCAAAAAAATCACTTAAATACATGTATATATATATGAATGAAAAACCATTTAAAATTAAAAGTGTTACTGGATGAATATAAAAAAGTATATATATAAAAATTATTATGTGTATGTAAATAACCATCTAAATTGGCAGATATGATTATTGATAAGTAAAAAAATGAATTAAATTAATAGGAAGTGAATGATAATGGTGATAGTGAATATAAGTGAAAGTGAGCCAATATGTTATCATTGTACGTGTGTGACAATATAAATAATGATCTTGAACAAAAGCGTGCATAAATTTGCACAGAGAAAATGGAAATGTTTGACCATTCTTCCAGAAGTGCATTTGTGATGTTAGGCACTGATGTTGGAGAGAAGGCCTGGCTCGCAGTCTCTGCTCTAATTCATCCCAAAGGTGTTCTATCCGGTTCTATCCTCCACCCCAAACTCGTTCATCCATGTCTTTATGGACCTTGCTTTGTGCACTGGTGCGCAGTCATTTTGGAACAGGAAGGGGCCATCTCCAAACTGTTCCCACAACGTTGGGAGCATGAAGTTGTCCAAAATGTCTTGGTATGCTGACGCCTTAAGAGTTCCCTTCACTGGAACTAAGGGGCCAAGCCCAACCCCTGAAAAACCACCCCAAACCAAAATCCTCCTCCAACAAAGATTTTGACCAGTGCACAAAGCAAGGTCCATAAAGACATGGATGAGCAAGTTTGGGGAAGAGGAACTTGACTGTCCTAACCTCAACCCGATAGAAAACCTATAGGATTAATAGGAGCACAGACTGCTAACCGGACCTTCTCATCCAACAACAGTGCCTGACCTTACAGATGCGCTTCTGGAAAAATGGTCAAATATTCTCATAGACACACTCCTAAGCCTTATGAAGAGCCTTCCCAGAAGAGTTGAAGCTGTAATAGCTGCAAAGGGTGGGCCAACTCAATATTGAACCCTACGGACTAAGACTGGGGTGCCACTAAAATTCATGTGTGTGTAAAGGCAAGCTTCCCAATACTTTTGGTAATATAGTGTACCTTTTAACCTGAATTTGATACCAACAACTTTTACCCTCCTTGTCCAATCTGGTGATCAATTTTTGCATCAGATGCAATTCTCCAGAGTCAGGGGTGAAAAGCATGGCATTAAATGTAAGTTAGATGGCATCCTATAGTCTGAACAACAGATTGACAGTATAATATATACAAAAACAGGGAACAAAGTATTAAAGTAAGTGTTCTCATTCATGACTTGAGCTGGAAAGAATCTTATTGGGGTCATTCTCTCTAGCGTTCATAATGCACAAATAGCTTCCGTTTCTTGAAGTTTTGTGAGAAAACAGCAAATGCTGTCACCTGCAGGATGGGGTATTTTTGTTGATAACTTGTCAGTAGGGGATGCCCCAAATTGATCTGTTTGCATTGCCATTCAAAAAACGCTCAACGTTCTTCTCAAGACAACTCTGGAATTTTCATTTGATTATTGCCTTCCCTCCAATTCCTTATTGGTTCACCTTCTTTCCAAGATAGGGAGCATTCTTGCTATTCCTCCATGTTTGACTGGTATTCACACTTCTAAGTCATTTCACCATATGTCTTCCTTTGCTGCTTCCGTCAATACGTTGCATTCTGTGCTATTGCTCTTCTCTATTAAGCCTGGTAATTGAGCATATTAGATTGGAGTATTTGTTCCTCTAAAGCAGGGGTCTCAAAACTTTCTAAACAAAGGGCAATTAGAGATTGTCCTGGCATCAATGGGAGTAAACATTGCTACGTTTGGTATTAGGAGGAGGAATAGTGCCCCATCGTTGGCATCATAGAGGGGAATAGTGGCCCATTATTGGTGTCAGCGGGAGAAATGGTGACCCATTGTTGGTGTTAGATGGCAGAATAGTGTCTCATATCAGTGGGGGGAATAGTACCCCAGGGGATGGATAAAGGCAAGCAATGGGTCGCATATGGCCCCGGACCGCATATGCTCTACAGTAATTCAATCCCTGTAGAGAAAACAAAAATCAACTTCTTGTCTACATGCACTGACTCCAGGTACATACTGTTTCTTTTGTTCTGGACCAGATTCCAGATGGCTATTAAAGGGGTCCTTAGCTTCCTAGAGAAACAGGAGAGCCAAGTATCCCTAGTTCACTACCGTAAATTCGATCCAGTGGCTGTAGATAAGGATGTAGCCTAGATCACTCACTTTTACGAAATGGTCAATCCAAGGCTGTAAAAATCTATACCAAATGAATAGATGCAGCTATGAGTTTGTTTTAACCACTTCAATTCCAGGACATTTTAAAAGATCCTAAGGGTGTGAAGTAGGTAAAATGTGTGACTGTCATTCAGAAACTAAATCAATTCCATAGTTATTGATTAGTTAGTCAGTGGGAAAAGTAGTTAGTGTACTGTAGCTCTTAAAATATATTTAAGTGTGATTGTCACTAGCTATTCAGAAGAGGGATTATTCAGCAAACTGGCACTTACATAGAATTATTTAAGAACCACAATGACCTAGAAAAGTCTAAATGATCTGTATTTACTGGATGTAGACAGCAGTGTTCTAAACAGACTTGTATAAAGTACTCAAAATTTCTACTTGAGTAAAAGTACAAGTGCTCGATCAAAAAGTGACTTGAGTAGAAGTGGAAGTGCTCGCAGAAAAAGTTACTTAAGTAGAAGTACTAAAGTATTCAACATTTTTTTTACTTAAGTATTGCAAGTAGTTTTTTCAAAAAATTTGCTACTTAAGTACTAAAAGTAAAAAGTACCAGTAGTTTTGAAAAAAAAATTCTACTCAAGTACTGAAAGTAGAAGTACAAGTACTGTGTTATGTAGTTATTAAAGAAAGAAGTCAAAAGTTTGAACATCATATTGTTTTTATTATTTCAAATGATTTATTCAAATGATTAACCTAAAGGACAATCGCAATTCCTTAGGCTGTAACTTTTTGTAAACAAAAAACAGATAAAGTATGTCCCTCCCTTCCCCTTTTAAAGCATCCACCTTTTAAAGCCAGGGGTGGTCTCCTTCCTGAGCTTCCTCACTCTCACAGCCAGGCAGATCACTTGAAGTTGAAGGGCCAGGGGTGGAAGGTGGTGTTTTTGGTTCGTCCATCTTTTCAGCTGATCAAAAGGCAGAACAGGAGCATGCGCAGTCTTCTTAATCGTGGTTTGATTTGCTCAATTGATGATGATGTGCCAGGCCAGCTTCATCAAACCTACAACGCTTAAAGTGAAAATCAAAAACTACTAAAAAAGTGGCTGTGCTAAAAATGCTAATAAAGTGCCTGCAATTATATATATATTCTTCTTGTATTCAAAATCATTGCCCACAGTATCAAAAATAAAGTGAAATGTCTGTGCTAAATGCAGTGCAAATTATTCCCACAATGTAAATGTAATTCATATAAAATATATATGACAATACCACAATAAAATAAGTTGTGATTGTGAATAAGTTAGGTGCAAGTTTAAGTGTGTAAACTAAACTTTATAACGGCGTGAGCGAGGCTGTGGGATTGATTGAATTGAGTTGTGCTACCTACTGCTACACGCTACCTACTACTAAATTGTGAGTCAGTATATTTTATTTCATTTTTATATATAAAAGCGGTATTGTTGAGCACTACTAGCCACTAGATCTCCTGGCTGTCACTTTGTCACATGTTGGGGAATCACAGCGGCTCGGCTCCAGAAGTGGCGGGTGTCCCCGTCATCCTGCCAGGGCCGCCAAGAAGTTCATCAACTAATCTTAAGTTATTAATATCTTATGAGGAGAGGACCAATGAGATTGAGAATTGAAATAATTAAATATATATGGCTTTTTGAACCAGTGCAGTCAGTGCCACAGTGCCACCCAGACGCTATCCACCAGTGCCACCACCATTAAGTGTGTTGGTCGGTCACTCGAGCACTGAAGGAGTTCACTGACAAGTGAAGTGACACTTTAGATTTGCACACTGGAATTAATTTATGGACTTTTCGTTATAGATAGGTTTACACACTTCAACTTGTTGCACGCACCTGACCTAACTTATTTCATAACTTATTTTATTGTGATTTATTGTCATATTTTATATGAATTGAATTTACTGTTACATTGTGGGAATAATTATTTTCACTGCATTTAGGCTTTAGCACATTCATGTCACTTTATTTTTGATACTGTGTGGAGTGTGGGCAGGGCACTGGGGGCAACGATGATATTATATCGATTGCACAGGCACTTTATTCGCACAGCCAAGTTGTGTTTGTTAGTAGTTTCTTGATGCACTTTAAGCGCTGTAGCACCATTTATTTGTTTGTTTCATATTTTCTTTTTATTGGAAAGATTTGGTATAGCAGCTTTTATTATACACAGCCATTATTTTCGTATGCGCTGATTTACAAATGACATTATACACATTTTTTTGAGCTTTATGCAACCTGCCATCTACTGTTCTGGCAGTGGTAATTTTTTTAAAAGTAACGAGTAACTATGCAGCACAAAAAAAAAATACTTGAGTAGAAGTATCGAAATCATCAAAAAAATGTAGTGAAGTAAAAGTAGAAGTAGGAGAAAAAAATTCTACTCTAGGAAAGTACAGATACCGCATTTCGGTACTTAAGTACAGTACTTAAGTAGTTCTACTTCGTTACTATACATCTCTGGTTCTAAATATGATATAGTTTGAGGAGTTCATTAAAGATTTTTTAGATGTCAAGTGTATAAAGAAAGACTTTTTGTACATATTGTAGTGTGAGGCACATAGCTGTAAATTGATAAAACCGTACTTTCTGATAAAGTAGTATAAAAAAATGATTTGCACTCGTAACTCACACCCTGTCTAAAGCTGCTATGCAATTGAAACAATGTTCAATCCTCAATGTGTACTATAAAGTGCACTAGGCTCATAAATAAATGTCTATGACGGAATATATATCAAATGCAAATTAACACAGCATATGAACAAGAATAAACGTTCAATGAATATAAAACAGATTTAATACAGCCAGGCAGGGCTGCTGTTAGAAATTAGCCCAACATAATTATTTTTAGATTTTTTTAAGTTTTTTTTTTTGCCCTGTTAGGGGTGCAATATCATATAAATAGACCTCTGTTGTTTCACTTTTGAGACAGAGAAAGGGACTGAGGACAGAGATTCCCCAGTCCTTTCTCTGCAGCCTCAACTGCACTGGACAGCAAATGATTGTGAAGTGCTCTGTGCTGATTGTCTTCCTGTTAATTCACAAACTAAAGCATAGTAAACACAGTTTACTATATTTTAGTGGTGAATGGACAGAGAAGCAGTACTAGTCCGTCACTGTGTTCATTCAGGAAAGGAAGGGCCAGTCAATAGGACAAAGTTACTGGCCCATGCTCTTCACCTTGGAACTGATCCCCCCTATGTACCTGCAGCAGCTGCTGGTAGGAGGGGAGGGAAGCCAGCAGTTCTGCAGGAAGGGGCAGTTCACACAGGGGGCCTGGACAGCAGTGTGGAGGGGGCAATTGTCAGTTCCAATGGCATGCATGAGGAGGAATTTTATTTCCTGTGTAAGAGGGACCCACCAAACCTAAAGTATATGAAGGGGTCCTCAAGGTCTATATCTGGGCTTGCTTGCCCTTGTTATAGCCCAGCCTCTCTCAACCATGCTGGGTTGTCGTCTGGGTTTGTCAGGTTCAGAGGGGCTTTCTTTTTAATGCAGTGCCACTTTCCTGTACAGCTTTCCCATTCGCTTATGTAAAAACAGTACTTAACCTCTTGCCAACCACCCTCCGCAGAAAGATATACTGCGGAAAGGTGGCTCAACTGTGTGAATCACCGTACCCATACATCGCTCCTCATGCTGATTCGCGTGAAGGGAAGCTGATCTGCGGGGCTGGTGGCCGCGTTTGCCGCCGGGCACCCGCGATCAGCTCCCCGGGGAGACAGAACAGCGGTCAGTCGTTATAAACACAGCAAACCGTTGTTCTGTCAGCATTTAACACAGGGCTCCTGTGTTCCTCCTATTTAGGAACACAGGTCCCTGTGTTGATTCCATAAACCCATCCCCCACACAGTTAGAAAGCATCCCCCAGGGAAACACTTCACCCTTTGATCAACCCTGGTGTTAACCCCTTCCCTGCCAGTGTCATTAATACAGTAACAGTGCATATTTTTAGCACTGATGACTGTAGTAATGTCACTGGTCCCCCCAAAAGTGTCAGAAATGTCAGTTAGGTGTCCGATCTGTTCGCCACAATGTCGTAGTCCCGCTAAAAATCACTGATCGCCATTATTACTAGTAAAAAAAAAAATTAAAAATGACATAAATCTTTCCTCTAGTTTGTAGACGCGATAACTTTTGCGCAAACCAATCAATATACACTTATTGGGATTGCTTTACCAAAAATATGTGGCAGAATACAAACTGGCTTAAAATCATGAAAAAATTTGATTTTTACATTTTTTTTATTGGGAATGTTATATAGCAGAAAGTAAAAAATATTGTTTTTCTTTTCAAAATTGCCGCTCTTTTGTTTGTTTATAGCGCAAAAAATAAAAATCACAGAGGTAATCAAATAACACCACAAGAAAGCTCTATTTGTGGGAAAAAAAAGAACATACATATTATGTGGGTACAGCGCCGCACAACCATACAATTTTCAGTTAGGGGGTAAAACCTTCCGGGGCTTAAGTGGTTAAAATTAAACTAAAGGCAAAACTTTTTTTCTTTAGTTTTGGATAGGGTGGAGAGAGATTAGAACAACTGTCAGTTTTTATTGCTGTCTGTGCCCCTGATAGGGAGATTCTTCCTCTCTATGTGTCATGCCCTCTCTAGAGTGGCGGGTGTCAACAGACATGTTGTTCCCACCTATCATCCTATTACAGGTCTATAACTGACTTTCTTGTTATGTATGCCTTGAAACAATTGCATCAAGATACATGGTAACTAATATCAACGATGTGAATAGCATATTTGCATGCAAGTTGCTTTTATAGCCTTTCCAGGCAGCATTCATCCAGCCTAAGAATGCCTAGGCATGCCCAAACTTTATGTTCCACATATTTTATGCAATATGCATTGAGTGCATGCCTGGACATGCATGAGTTACACAAAGCATCTAATAATGCAAACAAAAATCAGAAAACGTAAAATATAGATAAGAATTTGCAAAAAAAAAAAAAAAAAGATTTCTGTAAAATAGTATGTGACAGGTCAAATTACAGGTTATTTTTATGATTAGCAGCCAAAAATCTATAAGATACAGGCATACCAAAATTAAAAATAGAAAAGTGACTTCAGAAAAAAAAAATCTGTCCTTCAAGTCTGACCAGTTTTATTTTTTTTTTTTTTATACATTTCGTATTTTTTGTTTTTTTTTCTTGTTAACTTTTTTTTAGTATAAATCTATGTTTGTCCCACGCATGTTTGAAACCACCTACTGTTGACTGCTACGAATCCTCATTGTCCAGTTTTATCAGTGTGCCCCTATTGCATTGGTAATCAGTGTGCTCTTACTTTGGTGGTCAGTTTGCGCCCATTAAATTGACGGTCATTGTGGTGTCTCCTTACATTGGTGGTCAATTTGCTTCCATTACATTGGTGGTCAACATGGTCCCCTTATATTATTGGTCAGTGTGCCCCCCTTACATCAATGGTCAGAGTACTATCCCCTTTCAGTGATGGTCTGTTTGCTCCTATTACATTGGTGGTCAGTGTGCTCCTAATGATTGTCACCCTGCCTGCCTTTGCCACCAATGCACAATAACCATCCCCAAACACTGCACAATATTTAACCACCAACAATAATTAATAGCATTGCAAAATAAATATCCCTCTGCACTGCTCAACAATTATAGTGTGTGGGGGTCAGGTTTATCTACAAAATTACAAAGAACAACAAAGAACATTTCCCAGCTCAACCTACCAGCCAGCCTTAAAGGCACAGTGGCACACTAGATACTGAGCAATTGACACAATTGCAGTGAAGGTGTCCAGTGCTCCCCCTTACCAAATAAACAACAGTACAAATGAACAGCTACTGTGCCAACCTATAACTGGCCTGAACAGCAAGGAGGACATGGAACGGCAACGCATGTCAAACACCAACAAAGAAAAATTCCCAGCTCAACCTACCAGCCAGCCTGCAACAAACTGAGCTGCAGAGGCCATGTCACGGCACCCCAGTATGATTTGCAGTCCTAACTCTATACATTTTGAGAGCCTTCGTAATAGGAGCACATATATAATTAATGAATAGATGGAGGGCAGGTATGCCTGGAGGGAGCCCACTACTCATTAAAGGCCCAGGGGCACATTGGACACCCAGAAAATAGTACAATGGTAGCGAGCATGTCCAGTGTGTCTTCTCACCAAATAACCAATGGTACAAACAAACGGCAACTGCCCCAACCTATAACTGGCCCAAACAGCAAGGAGCACATAGAAGGATGATGCATGTCAAACAACAACAAAGAAAAATGTCCAGCTCAACTTACCAGCCAGCCTGCAACAAACCAAATTGTGTTGTTTAACAGTTCACGTTAAAAACAGGGGTTTCGTTTTCACACATTTGCAAATACATGCGTTAGCTGTAGAGGCCACATAACAACACCCTAGTATCACTTGCAGTTCAAACTCTATATATTTTGAGAGCCTCCATAATAGGATCACATACTGTATATATTAATGGATAGATTGAGGGCAGGTATGCCTGGAGGGAGCCCACCCCTCCTTAAAGACACAGGGGCACACTGGATATCCAGCAAATAGCACAATGGCAGCAAAGGTGTCCAGTACGCCCCTCCTTTACCAATTAACCAATGGTTATGTACAGCTGTAGTTGCTCAGTATGACTATTTACAGTCATGGTTAGTGCTCAGTGTGCCCCCTTACAGTGATGGACAGCATTCAGTGTGCCATTTATAAAGATGGTCAGTTCTTGGCAAGTCCCATTACATTGTCGGTTTGCCCCCTTACGTTGGTGGCCAGTGTGTCCCGATATATTAGAGATCAGTGAGCTCCCATTACATTGGTAAACAGTTTACCTCTATTACATTGGCGATTGGTGCTTGCTCTTTATATTGGTAGTCAGTTTGTTCTCCTTTACATTGATAATCAGTTTGTTCTCATTGCATTGGTGGTCAGTTTGCTGCCAATACATTGGTGGTTATTGTGCTCACCTTATTTTAATGTTCAGTTTGCTCCCCTTACATTGGAAGTCAGTGTTCCCCCAATGATTGCCACCCTGCCCATCCCCTCCCAGCAGCATACCTATAATCTTGGTAGCGGTGATGGCGCTGACAGCAGGCAAGTGGGAGAGCAGAAGGGTAGATGGTGTGCTGGTTTTCAGCAGCCCTGTTCTCCTTGGCATCTGCATATGGGACAGGAGCAGCACCTGCATTATGGAAGCCAGGCTGTCTGTGTTCAGTTTGACAGGTGGGGGGACTCAGGGAAGAGGTGAAGTACAAGGTGCTGCGATGCATGGTGGCAGCTGCTGATGAGTGTGTTTTAGCACACCTATGCCCCCCACCCCCGCTCCTGGTCAGGGGTGCCATCAAACAGTGACACCCCCTGATGGTGGCATAACACATATATGCATTGGGAGCGCACAATTACATGCCCCCAGCATGAAGACCAAGGTGTTATTGACAGTTAGTTGCTGATTTCAAAGCAACGATCAGCAGATGGTAAGAGCAGCTACCATGTGATCACTGTGAAAGCCAATCACTGTGATCACTAGTAGTAGATCCCACCCCTGTACTGTTTCTCTTCTGCAAGTTGAAATGGGACCTGTGTGGAAGATGGAAGTTGTCAGTGTTTCCTAAAAAGAGAGCTATAAGCCATGTAAAGAGAGTTATGCTCTCTAATGTACTGTCCTGAAAGACTACTGGAAAACAAGTTACCGGTGAGTCTAACTTGAATTTTCCCTAAACATCTTTCAGAACAGCACCTTAGAGGGTTAAGGAGAACTTACCATCTAGAAAGGGACCACAACCAGCAAAACCTTCCTGCCAAAAGACCAATTTCTAGCCAACAACAGGTCCAATCTGTAGTGGTGAAAGAAGAATGTCAAGCTTGACAACGTAGCTGCCTTACAAATCTGCTCCAGGGTGGCACCAGTCATTTTCTTGATGCCAGCAAACAATGCAAAAAAGTAAATTTTTCAAAATTCCTTCATTATCTCTAGATCAGGGATTCCCAAACTACCGCCCTCCAGTAGTTCAGGAACTACAATTCCCATCATGCATAGTCATGTATGTGAATGTCAGAGTTTTACAATGATTCATGGGATGTGTAATTCTGCAACAGCTGCAGGGCCATAGTTTTGGAATCCCTGCTCTAGATAATGCAAAACACACCTCCGGACATCTAAGGTGTGAAAACGTTTCTTCGTTACTGCCCCTTGGACTAGGACAGAAAATAGGAAAAGCAAAGTCTTTGACAGTGATAATGGCAAAAACCATGGATCTGTCTTTAACACAATTAGATCTGGAAAGACTGAAAAGAAAGGCTCCATGAAGGATAAGGCTTGCAATTTAGTGAACAACCAAAGTCCCCACCACTTAAGCACAGTCTTAAGCATGAGAAATCTCAAAGCTGCCGAATCCAAAAAGTCTCTTTGGTCGAAGCCTAAAGAACTACAGAGCAGTGCCACTAATAGATTTTGGCCTAGATCTAGCTAGTCCTCTGCAAAATCTGATGTAGCACCCTCCTAGGTAGGTGCTAGAAAAACCATAAGGGAGGCCCTGTCTGCTTATCAGGGGGGCCTGATTGTTCAGCTAGGCTGTCACATGTTTCCAGGTGTGCCTATTCAGCTTGGGGAGTCTCCCCACTGTGTCCAATAAGGGCTCTCATTGGACAGTGGAGGAAACTTGGCCAATAGCACACCAGGGCTTGTATCTACCGCAGAGGGCAGAATTTTCTGCAGTGCATCCTGGGAGGGGATATAAGTCTGAGGGGAGCACATGACAGGGCATCTTTGGTGGGAAGCAGAGTCCCAGGAGGAGGGTGACGGCTGTCTCTCCTCCTGTCAGCATCAGGAAAGGTGTCCTTGGCGGTCAGCCTAGAGGAAAGAAAGTTGAGCTGAGCTGCAGAGAGGGATCCAGTGTGCTGTGGACCAAGTGGAGCTGCTGGGCAGAAGTTCCCAGGAAAGCAGTGTCGTGAGTACTGTAAACTGCCAAGGGGTCTACCTAGGATAGGGTACCACTCCAGGAGGTCAGAGGGATCCAGGAGCCAGCTAACCAGGAGGATGCTTAGAAAGGGGTGCCAGAGTCTAAGCCCTGAAGAGAAGTGTGTGTGTAAAGAGGGCACCAGTGCTCACACTTGGAGAATATTCCTAACTGTGCTGTTGTTACTAACGGTAACCCTGGCAGACCCATATCCAGCAAAATTGGTGGGAATCCTGCTACACTGACAACCATGATGATGCAGCAAATCCTGAAGGAGATAATCCTTCCTCAGGGGAAGTGACCAACACAAGTTCACTGACAGAGGGAGGAGAGTGGTGAACAAAGGTATCTAGATCTTAAGATGAAGTGACCAACACAGCTTCACTGACAAAGGGAGGAGAGTGGAGAACAAAGGTATCTAGATCTTCAGGTGAAGTGACCAACACAGCTTCACTGACAGGGAGGAGAGTGGTGAACAAAGGTATCTAGATCTTCAGATGAAGTGACCGACACAGCTTCACTGACAAAGGGAGGAGAGTGGAGAACAAAGGTATCTAGATCTTCAGGTGAAGTGACCAACACAGCTTCACTGACAGAGGGAGGAGAGTGGTGAACAAAGGTATCTAGATCTTCAGATGAAGTGACCGACACAGCTTCACTGACAAAGGGAGGAGAGTGGAGAACAAAGGTATCTAGATCTTCAGGTGAAGTGACCAACGCAGCTTCACTGACAGAGGGAGTAGAGTGGAGAACAAAGGTATCTAGATCTATAAAAATAACTGACTGCGGTTTTGCTAACTTGTTCCCGGGAAAAAACACCTTTTGCTTGATAGAAATAATGGAGTATCCCAGAAAAAGTATCTCCGTGGAAGGTAGAAGGTTTGATTTCTGAAAAATTCAGAAATTACCCTAAGTCCTCCAAATGTCTCTAGACCAAAATCAAACATTCCGATCTTCTTTCTCTGAAGTGACAAAGAACAGCAGGTTGTCACGATAGGGAATTACAGACACATCCTGCATACATAGTGGGGCTAATGCCTTTGCCATTACCTTTGTAAAAATCCTTGGTGCGGACAAAAGTTTCCTGTCTTTTTTCTTTTTTTTGTAAGAAATAAAAAACCCAGCGGTGATTAAATACCACCAAAAGAAAGTTCTATTTGTGTGAAAAATGATTCCCCCACTTTCCATTCTGGGAGCGCAACACAGGGGGAAGCCCAGGCAATAGGGGGAATCAGCACCTCATGCAGCGATTAGGGTTTGCCCAGGCATACCTGACACACCTCCTGCGCACACCTATGGCAGGCACTCAAATGGTCTCTGCCGGCTCTGGACTGGAACTGTGCATGCGTGTCACAGCCATATTTTTACCTGGCAACCTTTTCTTGACACAGGCATTTACTGACAGGAGACAAGTGCCTGGTTTTTACTGGTTGCTTGTACAAATACTGATGGTTGGCAACACTGCCTGCTACACAATCAAACCACTACCAGGCGCTCATGCTATAATGCACCAGAATGTAAACTTTCCATGGCCATATGTGTGGGGCTAATGATAGTGATGATTGGAAGTCCAGAGCCCAGTAATATAAGTAGCTGGAAGTCAGATAAAACAGTTTATTCAAACAATGAGGCAGCAATAAAAACAGCAAAAAATTTAGGTTTTTATTGCTGCTCATGCATTCTAGCATGAGCGTATGGCAGTGGTTTGGTGGTGTACAATTTCTTTCCCCACCATCCCTGGGGACACTTTGTGGCTGCCCTGCTTTTTTTGTGCCTATTATTAACTCAAACTCAACTAAAATTGTGCTTCAGCTGTCATTATGACACTATGATGGGGAGACTTTTAGTGCCCAATCTGCTTGTGCTGTGTAACACTGTCTGCTAGATTTTGTTTTTCTACACAGGAAAAGCTTCTTCTTGTCTGCTGTGCAGTCCAGAATTATGAATACCTATTAAACACTTGTGCTCAGTGACCATAAAACATTAACTCAATGACCAAGAATATCAGCTCCTGTGTGATGTGTTTGCATAAAATGTCGTTCTTAATTACAGTGCTTAAACCATCAACCACAAATTATACCAAATAACACAAAATTACTAAATTATAAAATCCCATATAGTGCATAAACCAAATAGTGCAGCTTTAAAGAGAAAGTCCATTAACCGCTTTATGACCACCCCATAGCAGATTTACTGCTACAGAGCGGCCGATCTGTGCAGAATCACGTGTATATATATATATATATATGTATAGTATATGTACGTATAGATATGTATATATCACGCACTTCAGGGTTTTGGGCACAAGCGCGCGGTGCCAGCGGTTTGCTCCCGCTGTGGTTTTACACAGCATATCCTGCTGACCTGATGTCTGCCAGAACCCACCGTTCGTTCGTTACACTGACATAATGACAGTCTGCCTATGTAAACAAAGCAGACGGTCATTCTGTGAGTACAGAAGACATGGATCCTGTGTTCCTGTGACGCTGGAACACCGATCTATATCTTTAGGTAGTAAAAGCACTTCCCCCACAGTTATTAAGCACTCTCTAGGCGCACATTTAACCCTTAATCGCCCCTGATGTTAAACTCTTCCCTGCCAGTGTCATTAGTACAGTGACAGTGCATATTTTTAGCATTGATCACTGTAATAATGTCACTGGTCCCCCAAAAAAGTGTCAAAAGGGTCGGTTAGGTGTCCAATTTTTCTGCGATGGGGTTAAGTGCTGAGTTAATTAGCATGTTTATGAAATCACTGTCAGCTATTAGTTGGTAGTTGGGAAGTAGAATAATAATTGTGTTGGTTGTTCCTTAGTTATGTTAATTATATTTCTGCATTTGATAATGTAATCAGGCTCACCTGACCTGGTGGGGTACATATTCTGTTTGAATTTGTTCAATAAATGGTTCCAGATCTTATACAAGCTATTGTTGGCTAGTCTTGTATATTGTGGCTATAATATCTGATATCTATGTTCAAAACTTGAGGAAGCAGAATATGATGAAAGCACACTGTGGGTCGGTACCGTCACACAGGTCTTGGGAAAACGTATGGAATTTAAAGCTAGGATTTACAGCAAGCTGGAACCAGGTTGCGGCCCCCAGGTAGGCCCGGCTGTAAATGTGGAGACCGCTGGCATGTGCAGAGTAAGTAGCAGACTAAAGGATATCCAAGAGACAAGCCGAGGTCAGGACAGGCAGCAAACGAACACAGACTGGAAAAACTAAGCCAGGGTCGGTACACAGTAAATCAGATATAGTAGCCTAGGGGTATACGGATGGGAACTAGAGAACAGTGAAGTTGATCAAGCAAGGAGCAGTGCACTGAGTATGTGTATATATAGGGAAGAAAACAGAGAGGTGACCCAGGAAGTAATAGACAGGAAAAGGATATAACCCACAGTGGAGCAGGCGACGCCCATAGCTGCACAGAGAAGCCAAACACCACATGTGAAAAGAAGCAAGCTGGAAGCACTGCAGCAAGGAGGTAAGAGTATACAGGCTAATTTGTGTCATAAGGTAAGAAATGTGCATAAACATTATATAAATGAATATTTTTACATATGAATAAGTGTATATATAACCATATAAAAACGGCAATTTATTTAAAATAGGAACACTTACAATGGAATAGATAGAAAGCACTTTCATAATATTTTGTAGAACTCATGGAATGCAACAACATCAATGGAGATAGACCCGACCCGTTTCGTCGGACCCCAGATGATGACTTATCAGACGAAATGCGTTGGGTCTATCTCCACTGATGTCATTGTGTTCCATGAGTTCTACATGATATTATGAAAGCGCTTTCTATCTAATCCATTGTAAGTGTTCCTATTTTAAATAAATTGCCTTTTTATAATGGTTTTACACTATGTGGAGTCTATCTTTTGATTGAGCCTAACTGGAGAAGATTCTATCTACACTTGATTGTACTGGGTGGTCTTCTGATTGGAGCTGTTCACATCAATGTAGGATATCCATGTTTATCACTAAGTGAAAAGCAGTGTCTAACAACTCCACCATCTTCTCCTTTCCTGGATGGATGTATTTACAGTATCTCACAAAAGTAAGTAAACCCCTCCCTTTGGAGACTGGGCTGCAGGGCAGTATTCCAACATGATAACGACTCCAAACACATCTCTAAGCTGACCACAGCCTTGCTAAAGGAGCTGAGGGTAAAGGTGATGGACTGGCCAAGCAGGTCTCCAAACCTAAACCCTATTGAGCATTTGTGGGGCATCCTCAAACGGAAGGTGGAGGAGCTCAAGGTTTCTAACATCCACCAGCCCTGTGATGTCATCATGGAGGAGTGGAAGAGAACTCCAGTGGCAATCTGTGAAGCTCTGGTGAACTCTGTGTTCAAGAGGGTTAAGGCAGTGCTGGTGGCCACACAAAATAATGACACTTTGGGCCCAATTTGGACATTTTCACGTAGGGGTGTACTCACTTTTGTTGCCAGTGATTTATTTTGAGGGGACAGCAAATTTACACAGTTATACAAGCTGTACACTCACTACTTTACATTGTAGCAAAGTGTCATTTCTTCAGTGTTGAAAAGATATAATAAAATATTTACAAAAATGTGAGGGGTGTACTCACTTTTGTGAGATACTGTATACCAATACTTTTACTGACTCATTAGACATATGCCAACTGGGTCCACTTATTCTGGTAAGCCCTCTCCTGTTGTCGGTGGTGGTCACTTTATTTACGGTGCTTTGGAAATTCACCTGGACCATACTTTGAAGACTTCTTCACGTCACTTTGGACTTTATCTTTACCTATTCTATTTTTGTATGATTTATGTTAATTCATTTGTAACAATATTCATTTCTATAAGGTTTAGCACTGCACATTTCTTAACCTAACCTTCCCTGACAGACTTCCATGGCAGCATACGTTTGGGTAGCCCCGCCCTCGCTCCTACCCCATAGGACCCCACTCCCATAAATTTTCAGGCTGAGCCAGAGGCTGCATTCCTGTTTTGTCCTCTTCACTCATAAGGGCCATTTTGAATTTTCCTATCTTTTGGAAGATGTGGCGACTGGGGTCTCACACGGGACAGCCGTGCAGATATTGGGAGCGTCCTGTGGCGTCCATAAGTTTCAGGAAGGCTCCAGTAGTCACCAAATGCCCGGCTAAAAGCAGGGTGGTGAACGGCACACATGCACAGAAGATTGACACCTGTAATAATGGACGGTCTGCCAATGGTGAACAGTTGTGCTAAGTCGGATACCCTGCTAAAAGTGGGTGACCTCTAAAGTGTGCCCAGCATGACGGTGTGCACTGCTGTTCCTGGGATCCAAGTCGCCCTGTGGATGCATTGATTACTTTGTGGAAGAGGTCCAGGATACATGAGTATGTTTGGCTTGAGGTCAGCAGAAGGGACCAGATGCCATGCAGGTTGCTAGGTAGTAACTCCACTTGTGTTAGAAAATAAAAATAAAAAAACAAAATGCAAACATATGGAGATGTCTATGTTGTGATGTGCATTGTAGCATTTTTATCAAAGTTTGTTGCCGTTGCTTTCTTTCCTGAACAGATATCTGTTTGTTTTAGCAAGGTTTTTCTTTATGTGTTGAATGCTCTGTCTAATGAAATCACCTATGTAAAGAAGTTTGCTGTGGTAGTATTCCTTTAGCAGTGGTCAACCCCTTAGGGGTTTTCCCTCACCTAGCAAACAACTGTTACGTTGTCTCTCTGAGAAGCTTAAACTTCAGCTCAGCAGCTACAGTTTGTATTGGGAAGGGTATTTAATAGATTACTGCATGGCTTGAGTAGCAACTGTACATGTTATAATATTTATTTTCTTAACAATGTGGAGTTCTCCCTTAAACTTACTGAAATGTGTTTATTTCTGCAAAAAGTCCTCTGCAGCCTTATATCTCAATGCCTTGTCTACTCTATGGATGCAGGTTATAGCTGGAGGGGGGCAGTGTCTCCCTACTGATACTGTTCATGGATTGGCAGCCCTTCTGCGGGTCTCTTAAAGCTAGTGTATGAAAAGCTGACTAATGGACACTTGCTATTAAGCATCTCCAGATCGACATGTATTATGCACTCTGTAAACTGGGCCTTTGCTGCTCATGCCTTGCTTGGTAAAATCCTGTATGAATTGCCTGCCTTGTTCAGGTATCCAGGTTGCAAGATGACAGCGACCCCCAGGTTGCCACAGGTAGTCAAGACACTCTAAATGATTCTTTTACCACTCTCCCTGTGCAAGGATTCTCTACTCTGACAATGTCAAGCTTTTCCTTGCAGGACCAGTCAATTGGCCAATTTACCTTTCTTCAAACAATTCCTAAAAGGAATATGCAGCGGAGGAAGATCTTTAAACAGGTTTTTTTTGTACCTCCTTTCGTAGGCTGCTAGGATGCCTAAAATGGCAGAGGTACCTGCAATGCAATTAGCACTTCCAAAGGAGTGCATTGCCTTTTTTCCTATGATGTTTAAGCTAGAAGATCATTCTTTAAGAGGGATGCAAATTGAACAGAAAGACAAAGCAGCAGAATGTCTTAGTAGTCAGCAACTTTCAGTACTGGGTTGTTCAAGTTCAAACCCCAATCAGGACACTTCTACCTGCACTGCAGGATGTCGGATAAAGGCACTTATGGGGAAGAAGTTTTCCAGCATAATGAGTTGCCTGTTTGGTTGATGTGGCCTTCATCAGCTTGGTTGTATACATGGATTGCATGAGGACTCGAGGGCATACAATGCGATTAGAGGAGAAGCGTTTTAACCACAGGCAACGTGGGGGGTTCTTTACTGTTAGGGCTACAAGATTGTGGAATTCTCTACCACAAGAGGTGGTTTCTGCGGGTAGTATGGTGGCTTTCAAAAGACTCTTAGACTTACATCTCAAGGATAAGAACATTCAGGGGTATGTGAGATGAGTACAGCCACACACACCTACACAGGTTGAACTGGATGGACTATTGTCTTTATTCAACCTCACCTACTATGTAACTATATGTAACTATGTAACTATGAGTTGTCATTGGAGGATGCTGTGTCCTTCAGGGGTATACTCAATCAGGATGATTTGGTGTGTCCTTGGGGGGTGTAGTGTTTTCTGGTGATAGCCTTCTGGTGGATTTGTCCCTAAGGGGTATATCTGTCTGCAGTTGCAGCCTGGGAGCCTGCCTTAACCTTGCCTCCCTTCCAATGTAATGGAAGTTGAGATGAAGAATATTCTATCCTAAATAATAATTATGACAAGTGGGACAATCTGGTCTGCATTGCAGGAGTTTATTCTGCCCATTCAAGGGCTAGCTTTATCTTGATGGCAAATAGCTGGAGATGATTCTACAAGTAGAACATTCTTATCTGCATTGCAAGAGTCTAAACAGTCTCCTTAAAGGGCTAGCTTAATTTGATAGAAAATAGCTGGGAATAATTCTACAAGTGGGACAATCATGTCTGCATTACAAGAGTCTAGCAGTCCCCTTCAAGGGCTAGCTTTATTTGATAGCAAATAGCTGGGAATAATTCTACAAGTAGGACAACCTAGTCTTCATTGTGAGAGTCTAAACAGTAAGCTTCAAGGGCTAGCCTTATTTGACAGCCAAGAGCTGTGTTAATCTGGCCTCCTTCCCTGTGAGTACATGTCTGCTGAATGAAAGAGTACTGCAGTTCAACAGTCAGTGTCTAACTCCAAAAGTTTGCTCCTGGAGTCCAGAAAGAATTGAAGAGTCCTCAACCAAGTAGTCAGCAAAGAGCTCCACTTCTAGGGGCAAAGGTTGCTTACTGGCCTTTTTCCTATTTGTGCCGCCCATACGTATCTTATGGGTACCTGGTTGCTTCTCTTCTGCTATGAAGATACAGCTTTGGTCTCGGACAGTTGGACCTTCAGGTCAAGCACTTCAGGCCATGTTTGGCAATCAGCCACCTTTAAGCCTCTGACTGTGCCAGAAGGAATCCTTTGCTCTAGCAACAATAAGAAAGTTCTGCTAGCCAACGTGGTTCTTACCTTCTCTAGGAAAGGCAATTCCAATTCCAGCAGATGTGATTTTAAGAGGAGTACTGTTGTGGCTCAGAGGGATGCCTATTTCCAATTCCCAGAGCTGTCTGTCTTCGGACATACTGGTTTCTACATGGATTAGGACCTCATGCAGCATATGTCTGCTGGTTGGGTTCTCAATCCACTCCTCTTCTAGACAGGAATTACTGTCAAGTATATAGAGGGAGTTCTCAAAACCCTACAAGAGATTGGCTGGTAGTCTTTCAAAAAGGGTCTTGTGACTCCTACGCAAATCCTTGTGTATCTGAGAGCTTAATTCATCACAGTTCAGGATACATAGTTTTTGCCACTAGAGCATACTGGTGATATAATGCTGAGTATTCCTGACTTTCCTTTCTTCACCTGTCAGTGTTTCAATACCTGATGATCAGGTCCATGAGCTCTCCCATCCCTATATTGAAGTGTGCTCAATGGAAAAAACCTAATTTTTTCTCCAATGTTGGTCATGCACACAGCGATTAATGTCTTGCAAACAGGCAGATGAAGCCATGGGTGCTGGCACAGTAATACATCTTCTGTGCTGCTGAGTTATTGCCAGTGGAACTCCCCAGTCAGGAAGTTATTTTTGCCAGTAGAATTTACCAGTTGAGAAGTTAGTTTGAACACTCTGGTTTCAGGGCAAGCTTTTTCATTCTCCCTTCGCCTTTTGTCATCTGACAGCAGGCTTTTTAGTCTCCAGTGAGGCTGAACAACTTCACAGTGGTGTCCTACATCAGGGACAGGTCAGTACGTGCAGGGTCAGTCCACTGTGAAGAGGTAGAGATCACTGTGATCTGGGTGGAGTAGAATCTTCCTTATGTAGCACTACTCCCATGGGAGCTGCTGGATACGGATTCCCCTGGGTTACCCATAGCAACAACTTGACAATATAGCATATTCTAAGTGCTTGGCTCAGTCAGTAAACAGTCCAGGGATTTGGGTGTTGTTGTTTTATTGGAGAACTGGGATAGGGGAAGGGATGATTGGGATACTCCAACTGAATAACTATGCACAATTTGTTGGGACTTCTGATTAACACTGGATTCGGCAAGGCCGCTGCTTCACCTTGTCACTTTAGTGAAGAAGAATTAACTGAACTGTACTGTACTATGATACAGGGCCGATCCTGGGAGGGTGCACGGGGTGGACCGCACCCAGGCGCCGCGAGCTGAGGCGGAGGAGGGGCGCCGAAGCTCCAGTGACAGGGCCGGTGTTCTAAAATTTAATACATAGCTCAGCTGACAAAGAGGCGGCAGCAGGACTGGTTGCTTAGCTGAGAGGAGGCGGGACGGAGAGAAGACATCCTCGGGTCTGAGAGGAGGCGGGACGAACTGCTTAGCTGGGAGGAGATGGGACGGAGGTAGAGAAAAAATGTAATCAGCAAGCTCTGCATTATTACAATTATGCTCGACCTCCGTCCCGCCTCCTCCCAGCTAAGCAGTTCGTCCCGCCTCCTCTCAGACCCGAGGATATCTTCTCTCCGTCCCGCCTCCTCCCAGCTAAGCAGTTCGTCCCGCCTCCGCCCCGCCTCCTCTCAGACCCGAGGATATCTTCTCTCCGTCCCGCCTCCTCCCAGCTAAGCAGCTCGTCCAGCCTCCGCCCCGCCTCCTCTCAGACCTGAGGATATCTTCTCTCCATCCCGCCTCCTCCCAGCTAAGCATTTCGTCCCGCCCCCCTGTACCATGTCCGCAGCCTCTAACCACCCCCCCCTGTACCATGTCCGCAGCCTGAGACAACTCCCCCCTGTACCATGTCTGCAGCCTCAGACATCTCCCCCCTGTACCATGTCCGCAGCCTTAGACATCTCCCCCCTGTACCATGTCCGCAGCCTCAGACATCTCCCCCCTGTACCATGTCCGCAGCCTCAGAAATCTCCCCCCCTGTACCATGTCCGCAGCCTCTAAAGTAGCATGTCCGCAGCCTGAGACATCTCCCCCCTGTACCATATCCGCAGCCTGAGACATCTCCCCCCCTGTACCATGTCCGCAGCCTGAGACATCTCCCCCCCCCCCCTGTACCATGTCTGCAGCCTGAGACATCTCCCCCCCTGTACCATGTCCGCAGCCCGAGACAGCTCCCCCCGTACCATGTCCGCAGCCTGAGACATCTCCCCCCCTGTACCATGTCCGCAGCCTGAGAAAGCTCCCCCCTGTACCATGTCCGCAGCCTGAGACATCTCCCCCCCTGTACTATGTCTGCAGCCTCAGACATCTCCCCCCTGTACCATGTCCGCAGCCTGAGACAACTCCCCCCTGTACCATGTCCGCAGCCTCAGACATCTCCCCCTGTACCATGTCCGCAGCCTCAGACATCTCCCCCCTGTACCATGTCCGCAGCCTCAGACATCTCCCCCCTGTACCATGTCCGCAGCCTCAGAAATCTCCCCCCTTTACCATGTCCACAGCCTCAGACATCTCCCCCCCTGTACCATGTCCGCAGCCTCAGACATCTCCCCCCTGTACCATGTCCGCAGCCTGAGACAGCTCCCCCCTGTACAATGTCCGCAGCCTGAGACATCTCCCCCTGTACCATGTCCGCTGCCTCAGACACCTCCCCCCTGTACCATGTCCGCAGCCTCAGACATCTCCCCCCTGTACCATGTCCGCAGCCTGAGACAACTCCCCCTTGTACCATGTCCGCAGCCTGAGAAAGCTCCCCCCTGTACCATGTCTGCAGCCTGAGACATCTCCCCCCCTGTACCATGTCTGCAGCCTGAGACATCTCCCCCCCTGTACCATGTCCGCAGCCTCAGACATCTCCCCCCTGTACCATGTCCGCAGCCTGAGACAACTCCCCCCTGTACCATGTCCGCAGCCTCAGACATCTCCCCCCTGTACCATGTCCGCAGCCTCAGACATCTCCCCCCTGTACCATGTCCACAGCCTCAGACATCTCCCCCCCTGTACCATGTCCGCAGCCTCAGACATCTCCCCCCTGTACCATGTCCGCAGCCTGAGACAACTCCCCCCTGTACCATGTCCGCAGCCTCAGACATCTCCCCCCTGTACAATGTCCGCAGCCTGAGACAACTCCCCCCTGTACCATGTCCGCAGCCTCAGACATCTCCCCCCTGTACCATGTCCGCAGCCTCAGACATCTCCCCCCTGTACCATGTCCGCAGCCTCAGACATCTCCCCCCTTTACCATGTCCACAGCCTCAGACATCTCCCCCCCTGTACCATGTCCGCAGCCTCAGACATCTCCCCCCTGTACCATGTCCGCAGCCTGAGACAGCTCCCCCCTGTACAATGTCCGCAGCCTGAGACATCTCCCCCTGTACCATGTCCGCTGCCTCAGACATCTTCCCCCTGTACCATGTCCGCAGCCTCAGACATCTCCCCCCTGTACCATGTCCGCAGCTTCAGACATCTCCCCCCTGTACCATGTCCGCAGCCTCAGACATCTCCCCCTGTACCATGTCCGCAGCCTCAGACATCTCCCCCCTGTACCATGTCCGCAGCCTCAGACATCTCCCCCCTGTACCATGTCCGCAGCCTGAGACAGCTCCCCCCTGTACAATGTCCGCAGCCTGAGACATCTCCCCCCTGTACCATGTCCATCGCCTCAGACATCTCCCCCCTGTACCATGTCCGCAGCCTCAGACATCTCCCCCCTGTACCATGTCCGCAGCCTCAGACATCTCCCCCCTGTACCATGTCCGCAGCCTCAGACATCTCCCCCCTGTACCATGTCCATTTGGTGGGCACTAGTAGGCTGCATTTGGTTGGCACTGGTAAGCTGCATTTGGTGGGCACTGGTAGTCTGAATTTGGTTGGCACTGATAAGCTGCATTTGGTGGGCTCTGATAAGCTGCATTTGGTGGGCTTTGATAAGCTGCATTTGGTGGGCACTGGTAGGCTGCATTTGGTGGGCACTGGTAAGTTACATTTAGTGGGCTCTGGTAAGCTGCATTTGGTGGGCACTGGTAGGGTGCATTTGGTGGGCTCTGGTAGGCTGCATTTGGTGGGCACTGGTAATCTGCATTTGGTGGGCACTGATGAGGCTGCATTTAGTGGGCACTGATTAGGCTGCATTTGGTGGGCACTGATGAGGCTGCATTTGGTGGGCACTGATGAGGCTGCATTTGGTGGGCACTGATGAGGCTGCATCAATGCATTCATCTCTTGTATCGTATCTGCAGTCTCTGACCATCTCTTGTATCAAGTCTGCAGTCTCTTACCATCTCCTGTCTGGGGGCTCTGTCTAACAGACTCTCTAACAGATGTCCTCTTTGTGTCCATTAGAGAGACCGCCCTCCAGTTTCCATTAGAGTACTCTGCTTCTCTTACTGTAATTTGTTTATTGTTAAGAGATCGTGGGAGGGTCCCGGGGTAAGGAAGACTTCTTAGGGGAGCATCTCTGTGTTTGAGCCATTGCTTTAGAAACATTTGTAAAGGGGAGGTGTTAGTAAGATGACCACGCCCATGTGGGGGCGCCATAAAAATTTCTGCACCCAGGTGCCTGTGACCCTAGGATCGGCCCCGACTATGAATCACTCTTCAGGGTCCTACTCGGCACCCCCTTTGTCCCTACTCTTCAGGGTTCAATACGGCAACCCCTTTACTCTAACACTCTGTGTGATTTGGCCCCTTGATCCTCTGACTTTACTGGAATGATCCCACTTCCTCGGCAGACCCTTTGGCAAGTCCCCTGGTACTCATGGACACTGTGTTTCCTGGAAGACCCTGCCAGAAGTTTAGCTGTCAGCTCCACTGGATCCTCTGCAGCTCAGTTCCACACCTGGTTTACTAGGCCGACTGGCTAAGACCACTTTCCTCATGCTACAGGAGGAGAGACAAGCCGTCAGCCTCCTCCTGGGACACTGCTTACCGCCAAAGATGCCCTGTTACATGTCCCCACGGCTTTTATGAGCAATCACAGGATGCACTCCAAGAGTGCCCTCCCACTGGCACTCTCACAAAAGCCAATGTGTCACTGGCTAGGTTTCCTCCACTGTCCAAACAGGCTTTCCTATTGGATGCAGTGGGGACACTCCCTTAGACCCAGTGAATCACACCTAGGAACATGCAATAGGCAACCTAATAGATCAGGCTCCCCTGAAAAGCAGAAGGAGCATAAGATGCTTTTACCTAGCACCTACCTAGGAGGGTGCTACACTTATCTATTTTAAGTATACAGTACATAGAATTTCTGGGAAGAATACATATTCTGTGTCCCAGTTGGGCAATATGTGGTTCCTACATACAGGTCACTCCTAGTGGATTTTATCTCTGGACAAGATTTCAGAGTTACATCTGGTACCATCTCCTTACTGTTACAAGCTGGAAAGCTTTTCCCTAAGGGCCTGGGCCAAGCCCTGGGTGCAGATGCTGTTTTTTAGATCAGGAAAGGTCTCATAAGCCATATGCTTTTCAGTTTGATCCATTTACAGTTTTTTGGGGGGTCTGTTGCTAAGACCGCTGCAGTGTTTGCAGTAATTCCATATTGGCCAAACAGGCCTGGGTTCCTGCCTTTGATACTGGGGTATCGGACTGAAGTCCTTTCTCTCCTAGGAGATCTTCTGTCGTGAAGAGCAATATTCTACTTTTCTTCATCTCTTCCACTTTCTCATCCTGGCAGGAAGAGACTAATCAGACTTGGCTGTTCTCTAAGCTAATATCTATAAATACTACAAAAAGATTTGAATAGAGCTTGTTCAGTTTGGTTTGGACTGCTTTGTTTTCTTTGCTTCAACTCATCCTAACAGTGGCGTTGGGGGGTGCTGGGGGGGCCAGCCGCACCGGGCGCAAAATCTGGGGGGGGGGGCGCAGTGTCATGTTGCCATTTAGGAGCCCTCCTGCACAAGCCCTGCATGGACAGCGGGAGGCAGGAGGCTGATATCAGAGCCAGTACAGCTCCGAATGGAGGACTTCAAGTTAACCCACAGGTAATTGGTTGCAATCACAAGCTGGTTACCTGGAAAAGTTATGCAGATCCCGCCCTCCTTCCAGAGCTGTCCTGCTTCTGATGTCAGCTTCATGCTTGCCGCTGTCCATGCGGAGCTGTCCAGCCGCTGTCCGCTCTGTGAGTAATGTGGATTGTGGAGGAAGCTGAGGGTGCTGTAAAGGGGGAGCTGAGGATAGGAACCTGAAGATGAGCGGGAGCTGAGGATGGGGGGGGGGGGCGGAGGACAGGAATCTGAAGATTGGGGGGTGCTGAGGACAGGAATCTGAAGATGGGGTAAAACTGAGGACAGGAATTTAAAGGGGGTACTGGGGGGCAGGAATGTAAAGGGGTAGTGGGGGGCAGGAATGTAAAGGGGTATGGGTAGTGGGGGACAGGAATGTAAAGGGGTACTGTGGGACAGGAAAGTAAAGGGGTAGTGGGGGACAGGAATGTAGGGGTAGTGGGGGACAGGAATGTAAAGGGGTAGTGGGGGACAGGAATGTAAAGGGGTAGTGGGGGACAGGAATGTAAAGGGGTAGTGGGGGACAGGAATGTAAAGGGGTACTGTGGGACAGGAAAGTAAAGGGGTAGTGGAGGACAGGAATGTAAAGGAGTACTAGGGGACAGGAGTGTAAAGGGATAGTGGGGATGAGGACAGGGATGTAAAGGGGTAGTGGGGATGAGGACAGGAATTTAAAGGGGTACTGGGGATGAGGACAGGAATGTAAAGGGGTAGGGAGGTGAGGACAGGAATGTAAAGGGGTAGGGGGGTGAGGACAGGAATGTAAAGGTGGAAGGGAGGTGATATAAAGGGGGCTAAGGAATCTGAAGATGGGGTAAAGCTGAGGACAGGAAAGTAAAGGGGTACTGTGGGACAGGAAAGTAAAGGGGTAGTGGGGGACAGGAATGTAAAGGGGTAGTGGGGGACAGGAATGTAAAGGGGTAGGTGTAGTGGGGGACAGGAATGTAAAGGGCTAGTGGGGGACAGGAATGTAAAGGGGTACTGTGGGACAGGAAAGTAAAGGGGTAGTGGGGGACAGGAATGTAGGGGTAGTGGGGGACAGGAATGTAAAGGAGTAGTGGGGGACAGGAATGTAAATGGGTACTGTGGGACAGGAAAGTAAAGGGGTAGTGGGGGACAGGAATGTAAAGGGGTAGTGGGGGACAGGAATGTAAATGGATAGTGGGGGCCAGGAATGTAAAGGGGTAGTGGGGGACAGGAATGTAGGGGAAGTGGGGGACAGGAATGTAAAAGGGTAATAGGGGACAGGAATGTAAAGGGGTAGTAGGGGACAGGAATGTAAAGGGGTAGTGGGGATGAGGACAGGAATTTAAAGGGGTACTGGGGATGAGGACAGGAATCTAAAGGGGTGGGGGGTGAGGACAGGATTGTAAAGGGGTGGTAAAGGGGTACTGGGGATGAGGACAGGAATGTAAAGGGTAGGGGATGAGGACAGGAATGTAATGGGGTGGGGGGGTGAGGACAGGAATGTAATGGGGTAGTGTAATACCGTATTATAGTGACTGGTGACCAGGTTTAGCGCTTGCGGCCTTTCCTTTTAGGCTTAGGATACCTGCCACCCCCCCCCCAATAAAGATTTATCCCCCTGTTCCCCCCCTCATCACCCCCCAGTTAACCCCTTCCCCCCTGTCACATTGCACACTAATATAAGGGTAATATAGAGGTTTACTGTATTTTTGTATTAGTGTGATTGTGACTTGAGTTAGCGCTAGCAAATTTTCTTCTGTCCCAAGTAGGTTTAGGGTCTCCGCCACCCCCCAATAAAGATTTAACCCCCAGTTAACCCCTACACCCCCTGTCACAACACACACTGTATACAGTATATAGCAGTTTCCTACATACCTGTATTAGTGTGACTTGTGACCTGGGTTAGCGCTTGCGGCCGTTCCTTCTACGGTTAGGATACCCGCCACCCCCCCAATAAAGATTTAACCCCCTGATCCCCCCAGTTAACCCCTTCCCCGCTGTCACATTGCAAACTATACACAGGGAATATAGTGTTTTTCTGTATATCTGTTATAGTGCGATTGTGACTTCAGTTAGCGCTAGCGAGTAAATTTCTGTCCCAAGTAGGTTTAGAGTCCCCGCCACCCCCCCCAATAAAGATTTAACCCCCTGATCACCCCCAGTTAACCCCTTCATTGCCCTGTCACAGTGTCACTTTTATAGTGTACAGTTTTTTTTCTGATCACTGTTATTAGTGTCACAGGTGACATTAGTTAGTGTTAGCGTCAGTCTAGGTCAGCGCAGATCCCCGGCGCATATTTAGAAATATTAGTTAACCCCTTGATTACCACATACACACACATACATTTCCATTACTAATATAGTGTTTGAACAGATCAATATCTGATCAGAACCATACTAGCGTCTTTCAATAGTTTAGGGTTCCCAAAACGAGGTGTTTGCACGATCAGCACTGATTCCGGCCAGCACCTGTGTTTAGCCCCTCCTCCCAGCCCACCCCACCCTACCCAGGCAAGTGCAGTAATCAATAGATTACTGTCACTTCCAAAAAACACAAAACCGCTGTGTTAGCAGAGTCAGGCCTGATCCCTGCTAGCATTAGCAGTTTTTTGTAGCGACCAAATAGTCCTTGACAACCAGGTGCTTTTTTTTTTTTGGATTACAGATTGACACATTTATGAAACATAATTTAACCATTATAACTGTAATGAAAATACAGCACAATCTCAACTCATCTGTGTATAACCAACATTGTTTCTACATTAAAAAAATATTTTAGTATCGGGACTCAGGATCGATACAAATTGACTAAATACAAAAAACTCCAAGTGAAATAAACATACAATGTATCTATTACAACATGTTCAGAGGAAAAAAGTCCTCAGTGATATTCAATCAATCCAAAAAATAAACAAATGAAGCCTACCACCTCTGTGAGGGATAATAGACTTAATCAGTCCAAAGGGTCAACGGATAATCCTGCCACCTCTGTGTGAGATAATCAACTCAAAAACAGAGGTTTAAAAAGACTCCACCACCAGTGATTCCTAGAAGCTCACCTCCAGCTTTGACTCCTATTTCACCAGAGAGTCAAAGAACGTTATTCCCCATTAGGGATGGTCAAGCTCTGAATGGATGGATGTCTCTGGATGTATCAGGAACCCAGTTTTTCCTACAGCTTTGACTCCTGTTTCACCAGAGAGTCACAGAACGCTGTTCCCCATTAGGGATGGTCAAACTCTTAAATGGATGGATGTCTGGATGCATCAGAATCCCAGTTTTTCCTTTTATATATAATGGTCCATCATAGGGAACAAAAACAATATATCTCTGTAAAAACATTTATCATCACACAAATGAAAAGAGCACACTCATATAATGTAGTAGCACTAAGCCGTGTCAGCTGTAATATGCTCCTAGTATACATCCACTGGCTTTCAGCCATAAAAAAATCAGTAACGGTCGTGGGTATAGCCAAATGTCAGCTCCTGCCTTCAGACGCTATGCATTCTCAAACAAACTTCTTCAGTGGGGTTCATTTGAACCCCAGACTGTCTGTTACTCTAACCAGACTGTCTGTTACTCTATAAATTCCTCTAATACCGTTCTATGGAAAGCAGTAGGTTTAAAGAGCACACCAAACGCTTAAGATATCTTCTTTATTAACTTCAACTTTTCTTCATAGATAAGAGTGACACTTTTGCAGCAGACAGTCCATGTACAACATGTGCTGAATACAGTATAACAAATGGTGGATATATTTTTCTCTGTATTGCTGTTTGAGTTTGTTTGCTTGGGTTTGGTTTTGAGTTGTTAGAGTTTGATTTCGTGTTCGAGTTTGATATAACTTCTGAAGTTTGATAGTTTGTTTGAGTTTGTGATCGAGTTTGATATAACTTCTGAAGTTTGATAGTTTGGTGGAACTACAAGTGAACACATAACTAGTTCAGTATACAGCTCTAATCACATTACTAACAATAGGAACATGTATAACTGTTAATTACCTATTTTTGGCCACTTGCTTCCATAAAACTGCTCTGTAGATCTGTGTGTCTATTCAGTTCTCTTCTGTAGTGGAAAATGAGAAGGCTGGCTGAAGCATGAGGCTTCAGAGAAAAAAAATGAGTGTAAGGCTGGCTGTGATTGGCCAAGACTGTTGCTGAGTGTGAGATTGGCTGTGAATTGGCCACAAACTCCTTATGGGTAATAAAGTTTAACTCTGTGCTTTCTGGTTTCAACTCTGCTGTGTCTGAGCTTACCTTACATGCATACAAATGAATCTTACAGGCATATTTTTCCTTTGCTTCTGTGAACACAATATACAATTGTTATGTGACATCCAAACATGAAATCACAGTAAATAACTCTGCTTTTGTCTCTCACATATAAACATATGCACTGTATTGAGGTTATTAACAGGTCTAGCTGTATATGCATGTAGGTCATATTAGCAACCTAGGACAGGTTCTAGCTGGCCAGCTACACTCCCACCAAAATTACCTATAATTCTATGTTCTCTATAGTAGGATTTGAACATGAATTTGGGGAATTTTCTATCAGGTTCTCAACTTCCAAGTGTCTTTTATCACTTTCAAGTAGAACAACTAACTGCTGTATAGGACGTTCCAACTTGAGTGGAGTAGTGAGACGTTTTCCCTTTTTGTCAAGTTTTGAGTCTCCTATTTGTAACAACGCTCTTCTTACTAGTTTGATTGCAGATTCTGTGGACTCTAGACTTATAAGACCATCATCTACATAGAAGTTTTTCTTAAGAAAATTTGCTGCTGATGGGCAATCCTCTTCATTTTTGTTGGCCAGGTACTTCATACCATAATTGGCGCAACCTGGAGACGATGCTGCTCCAAATAAGTGTACTTTCATTCTGTATTCTGTTGGCTCTGTGTCTGTATCTCCGTCCTCCCACCATAGAAACCTCAGGAAGTTTCTATCTTCATTCTTCACATGAAACTGGTGGAACATCTTTTCAACGTCACACATGACCGCTACAGGATACTTTCTGAATCTACAGAGTACTCCAGGCAGAGTGTTTGTAAGGTCTGGTCCTTTTAGTAGATGATCGTTCAATGCAACACCATCATACTTTGCTGAGCAATCAAATACTACTCTAATCTTATCTGGTTTCTTTGGGTGGTAAACACCTTGATGTGGGATGTACCACACTTCTCCTTCTTTAGGTTGGTTTTTCACCTTATCTGCATGTCCTTCTTCAAGGATGCCTTCCATGAATTTAAAATAATCTTGCTTGAATTTGGGATCTCTTCCCATCTTTTTCTTCAGGCATTTTAAATCTTGCTAGGGCAAGATTTCTGTTATTTGGCAGACAAGGTCGTTCTCTAAAGGGTAAGGGCATTTCATGATAACCTTGTTGATTCTGCTGAATACTTTCTCCTAGAGTGTGTACAAACTTTATGTCTTCTTGAGATACACTCTTTTCTTCAGAACTTATGTCTGCAAAGTCAGACTCAAGGATCTTGATTACTTTTGCTGAACTTACAGTTGGTAACTCTTGGACGGATATTCGATGACACAATCCTGTCACGTGTCTTGAGTTTGCAATCTGCTGTTTTCCTCCAACAACACCCCATCCTAGATCAGTTCGAACAGCGTAGGGTTCACCCTTTCCTCCTGTGATTACCTCTCGTGGTACCAAAGCTTTGGGACAATCGTAGCCTATCAACAGTCCAACACCAAACTCCTTCAGCGGGGACATTTCATGTGATATGACAGATAGGTGTTCCCATTTATTGGCTGTTTCACAGGTAGGTATGCGATCTCGATCTAGAGGTTTATCGTCTTTCGTATAGGCTGGAGATAGATTTAATGTGAGGTTTGAATGAAGTCCTCTAACTCTCAATCCTTTGACTCTTTGACTGTTCACTAATGTATCTCTCCCCGTCATTGTGGTGAGTTTGAGCTTCACTGGTTCTGTAGCCACTTGTAATTTCTTGCAGATTTCTTGATCAATGAAGGTAACATCGCTTTGGGCATCCAATAGTGCATAGGCATATACCTTCTTATTCCTCCTTTTAGGATTTGAAATGCACACTGGTACAACCATTGATGTGCCATTGCTTTCTCCTTCCCTTACTCTGCAAGAGAATACTGATACTTTCTTTTCTTCCTCAGCATCTTTAGGTATTGAGGATTCATCCTTCTTTGGACGTTCTTCATGTACTGCAGTAGGATGGCGTCCTTTGCAAACACTGCATGTGGCCCTTTTCTTACACTCCTTAGTAATATGGCCTTTCCTTAGGCATCCAAAACACAGTTGATTATCAAGTACAAATTTCTTCTTTTCATTTGAGGACTTCTCTTTCAATTGTTGGCACTTGTGTATGGAGTGGTTCTCTCCACAGAACATACACTAAAGGTAGTCTGAGGATTTGTCGGTTCTGTCTCTCTACTGATCCCAGTAGTGACCTTGAACTTGCGCTCGTAGGTATCTAGACCTTTAGCTGCTGTGTTGGTTGCAAAGCTAGCTGCTCTTGCACGTCTTATATCTCTCGCAGGCCTTTCTTCTAAGGATTTTAGGGCGAAGGATGCTGTTACTGGATTACATGCTATTCGTGCTTCCTTATTGACAAACTCAGAGAACTTTTCAAAACTTGGGAAGTCCTTATTTAGATCTAACTGTTCAGTCACATAGCGATTCCACCTAGAAGCCACTCCTTCAGGTAGTTTAGCTAGCATCCTGTGGTTTTCCAGATAGTCGTTCAGTACTTCTAGTCCTCGTACATGTGGGATGGCATTGCTGCATGCTTGCAGGAAGTTTGAAATGTTCTTTAGGACCTATCTTAGGCCAGTTATTCAATTTCTCCCTAAAGGCTCTTTGTACTAAGAAAGGATGACCATATCTTGCATTTAACTTTTCCCAAGCTTGCTTGTAGGCTTCTTCGTCTGTTCTATAGAAGTTACCTTCAAAAGCTTTCTTTGCTTCTCCACCAACATATTTCTGAAGGTAGAATAACTTGTCAACTGGCCTGGAACAATAGTGCTCAATGATCATTTCAAAACTCGCCTTCCACTCTATGAACTTCAGTATGTCTCCTGAAAATACAGCAGGTACTGGAACGGGCAGTCTTGCTGGGACTGTTCTCTGTCGTCTTGCTGGGACAATAGTTGCAACATTTTCCTGAATATTGCAGTGACATCTAGGAATAGGATCATCTAGTTTTATTTTCTCACCTAGTTCTGAATTAGGTATGTCTCTCTCTTTGTCTTTCTGAGCAGGGATAGAAGGGCACTGACTTTTTTCTTCACTACGTACTGGTGATTTCCTTTCATTCTCCTGGGCGTAAGAAAGGAAGTAGGAGTCTGCATCTTCACTTAGTACAGATTTGGACTTATGATTACTATTTATGTCCTCTTCGTGTACTCTTAGTCTGGCTTCTATAATCTTGACTTCTTTCAGCCTCTCCAGACTTTCCATTTGATGGCACTGTGCCTCCATTTCAGCATCCATTTGATGGCGCTGTGCCTCCATTTTAGCTTCCATTTCATCTTTTCGTAGGCGCTGCGTCTCAATGGCAGATTCCATCTCAATTTCTGCTTTCTTGACAGCAAGTTGTTCGACCAGTTCCTTTCTTTTGGCTATTAAGGTACTTGAGGACTCCGATATGTTACTGGCACTTCTGCTAGTGAAGGAAGTCCCACTTGAGATTGTGGTTCCCCCTAAGGACCTAGCATAGTCTCTCATAAAGAGCTCGTTCATTCTCTTTCGTGCCTTAACTTCATCATAGTTAGCTTCAGATGATAGTTCTCTCATGAGCTTTACTAAATCTTTAGTGACTGCAGTACATGTGTCCATGTTCCTTACAATATCCTGGGAAGGGGTCGTGGAAGACCGCAGGTTGACATATGCTGCCATGAGCTCTGATTCAGATTCTTCTATCATCTCTATAATATCACTCAAGTTTCCTTTTATACTTTCTTGCTTTAGCTTTCTACGAACACCTATAATGTATAATTTCCACTTATCATACATTCTGGTGAACTTTTTTCCTTTTAATGCTGATTCTTGCTCCAAATTTTCCAGCATCTTTGCGGTCGGTTTTCTGATACGTTCTGAACGTCTTAGTTCGTCTGGTTGGGATATATCAGTTTGGGGCAAGACTAATGCTGCATCTGACTCTTTTACCTCAGACAGGTTCCCTTGCTCTTCACTTTCTAACTTATCTATCCTTGTATCCTCTAACAGTGGCATAGCAATACTAGACTAATGGCCGGAATAGACGATAAGAATATCGGACGAAAATTTCCATTCAGCGAGCGATCGGCCGATATTCTACTTGTTAATGTCCAGCCATCAATGAGCGATATCGATATTGTGTACGAAAAATACCGTTTGAAAAACCCGAAAAATTCTGTCGTCTCGTTTGCGAAAGAACGATATTCTATACGTTGATGTTGAGGTCGTTCAATTTAACCTCATCATGCATGTCCGAAAATATTTCCCCGGAAATGTTTGTTGACCCGGAAGCATTGTACCATGTCAAGAAGTTTCGTAAACACGAATGAAAAAAGCTAAAGAAGTCCTCTCAGCCAAGATATAGAATGAAATGTCAAATAGACATATGCCATGTATGATTTTGGCAAATCTATTGATAATGTATTCCATATTTAAATTGTTAAATGGACTTTTTAAAATAAAGCATTAATCAACATTGTCCGATATATATTAAATGCATGATAAATTCCCAAAGAAAATCTAAAGAAGACACCGTAAATGCGTAAACAAATTTTTTTATTGATTTTGTAATCAAATAAAAATATATATTTATATATCATAAAAAACATAAAGATGTGGGTTTTGTATAAATAATACAAAAAGATATTTGACAGATGTTCATATAGTGCCAATGGAGACAAAACATACACAACAAATAACAGGTTGCCAAATAGTGCAAATTGCCCATATATGCAAGTGCAAGCATGATCAATGGGAAATGGACTTAGTGCAGGTATTGAGTATTTGTAGGTTGTCCTTGCAGGTCACTGTTGTGACATCTGTATGCCATAATGCAACATAATTTTAAAATATAACAGCCACTGAGAGGTAAGGGGGAGCAAAATCCAAATCAAAGACTTGTTTCAGATGATTATGATTGTTCAACAGTATGCATCAAGGACACTGGAAGACCGTAGACTATAATAGGCAACCACTGTATGAAGTAGTCATGTACACATTAGTTTTCGTATGCGCTGATCCAACACAGAGGAGGATTCAATGTTCCAAACAGACAGTTGACCCACTCCCCTCCAAAAATGCAAGAACACAGAGGAGGAGCCTAGGCCATGCACCTACGGAAATACAAAAATAAGCACATCTCTTGTGTACTTATTAGTGCATTCCAAGTCACACAAAAAAAGGTTAGCACGCTCAATGGGAACTGGAGGCAATGCTACATATGTAGTGATAGGGACATGTGATCCACCTGTCATTACGTACACCAGCAAGAACACAGAGGAGGAGCTTAGAGGCAATAGGACAGTTGGTCCCATGCACCTACAGAAATACAAAAATAAGCACATCTCTTTGCACTAATAAGTACACAAGAGATGTGCTTATTTTTGTATTTCTGTAGGTGCATGGGACCAACTGTCCTATTGCCTCTAAGCTCCTCCTCTGTGTTCTTGCTGGTGTACGTAATGACAGGTGGATCACATGTCCCTATCACTACATATGTAGCATTGCCTCCAGTTCCCATTGAGCGTGCTAACCTTTTTTTGTGTGACTTGGAATGCACTAATAAGTACAAAAGAGATGTGCTTATTTTTGTATTTCCGTAGGTGCATGGGACCAACTGTCCTATTGCCTCTAAGCTCCTCCTCTGTGTTCTTGCTGGTGTACGTAATGACAGGTGGATCACATGTCCTATCACTACATATGTAGCATTGCCTCCAGTTCCCATTGAGCGTGCTAACCTTTTTTTGTGTGACTTGGAATGCACTAATAAGTACAAAAGAGATGTGCTTATTTTTGTATTTCCGTAGGTGCATGGGACCAACTGTCCTATTGCCTCTAAGCTCCTCCTCTGTGTTCTTGCTGGTGTACGTAATGACAGGTGGATCACATGTCCTATCACTACATATGTAGCATTGCCTCCAGTTCCCATTGAACGTGCTAACCTTTTTTTGTGTGACTTGGAATGCACTAATAAGTACAAAAGAGATGTGCTTATTTTTGTATTTCCGTAGGTGCATGGGACCAACTGTCCTATTGCCTCTAAGCTCCTCCTCTGTGTTCTTGCTGGTGTACGTAATGACAGGTGGATCACATGTCCCTATCACTACATATGTAGCATTGCCTCCAGTTCCCATTGAGCGTGCTAACCTTTTTTTGTGTGACTTGGAATGCACTAATAAGTACACTTCCAAGTCACACAAAAAAAGGTTAGCACGCTCAATGGGAACTGGAGGCAATGCTACATATGTAGTGATAGGGACATGTGATCCACCTGTCATTACGTACACCAGCAAGAACACAGAGGAGGAGCTTAGATGATGCAACTAATAGATTCTTGAATCAGGCCACAGCCGCTCTGCAAAGTAAAACTGATGATTGCGATGCCTACGGAATTTTGACAGCTAATAAAATAAGGAAGATGTCAGAGGAGCAACGGCAGTTTTTTGAGCCATTGTTGGTGCAGTTATGCAACAAAGGCATAAAGGGGGAACTAAACGAACATACATTTCTTGGTGATAATCAAAGAGCGCATATGATGCCTACTCCTCATACTCCTCATCATCATACTACACCACCGGCACCATATCAGAACCATCAGGGTACTCCACCAATCCATCAAAACCAAAATGCTCCATGGTCTTATCCGACATCAGAAAGATCTGCATGGGGTTCAGATTACAATTACACTAACCTGTAAGTTGTCTGTCTAATGTGTTCATTACCTGCTGGTCTGTTGACATCATGTTTTTTTCACATATACTTGATGAAGGTTGGTTTATTTCAAATATACTTTATATAAAGGATTGTTTGTACAGTTTATTTTTTTATGTTAATAAAAAAAACTTTACAGTTGATATGTGGGGTTTGTGCTGAATATTTTCCAGTTTAACCCATTTTGAGTCTTGCTACATTCAATAAGATGATATGAACCTATTGTGGTATGTACAGAACATGTCATTAACATTAATTAAATAACCAGAAGCAAAATAATGAACACCAATAGGTAATGTTTAATTTCTAATGGAATAACTGACATAAACAAAACAGTGTAGCATTTTATCAAGATTTTTTCATGATGCAGAAATTGTTTAAACCGTTCAAAAGAACTATATGTCATCCTGCCACTCCACAGTGCCACTTCCAACAAAGTAGTTCATATAATCCACTCGGTTTTGCCTTGCTGCATGTGTTGCTAACCTGGGGTGTGAATGTCCAATTGATGTAAGGGTGTCTGCAGTATCACGTAAATCGGTTTGCACAGATAAACTTGGCATTGATTCACATCTTTCGTGATCTGCTTCTGTATGTGCTCCAGGTGATAAATATTTTGCTGCATTACGCCTAAGGAAATTGTGGAGGATGCAACAGCAAAGCACAACTTGATCAATTTTTTCTACTGACAAATTGATTGTTGTCAGGAATATGCAGAATCGATTCGCCATTATTCCAAAAGCATTCTCAACTACACGACGTGCCCTTGAGAGTCGATAGTTGAAAATTCTTTGCTCTTTAGTGAGACTCCGGAAAGGGAACGGCTTCAAAAGATGATCTCCCAGGGCGAAAGCGTCATCAGCAAGAAATACAAAGTTTAAATTTTCAAGCGTTTCCTGCGTTGACGGCAAATTTAGGGTTCCATTTTTTAGACGGCGGTAGAACTCAGTTTCTTCTATAACCCCTCCATCGGAGTTCCTACCATTCTTACCAACATCTACAAATATAAATTCGTAATTGGCATTCACAACAGCAAGAAGGATAATGCTGAAAAACCCTTTATAATTATAGTAGAACGATCCGGACTGTGCAGGGGGTGCAATCCTGATATGTTTTCCGTCAATTGCTCCGCCACAATTTGGGAAATTCCACTTTTCGGAGAATTCGGTTGCAATTTTCATCCACTCCTCTGATGTTCCTGGAATCTAGGTATTAATGAACATAAATAGATGTATTATATTGCTAGACAATTAATGGATTTTATAATCAACTAGACATTCATATTTATTATTCTACATATGAAATGAACTAGATAATAAGTAGCAAACAGGTATAGCATGGAGAATAGATGAGAAATTAATACAGAAGATATGCAGAGGGTTTGAAAGTAGCTTAATATCATAAATGTGTATTACCTTTATGTAATCCTTTTGCAGGACCCTGATGATTGCACTGCAGGTTTCAGGAATAATCCTTCCTAGTGATTGGGAGGATATACCGGTACTGTATTTGAGGTCCTGTAGGCTTCTTCCAGTGGCTAGAAACCTCAGAGTGGCAATAAGTCTCTGCTCAGCAGTGATGGAGTCCCTCATAACTGTGTCTTGTTTCCTGATATGGGGACCAATCACAGATAATAAATTTTGGAAACAAGCATCAGACACTACCCGACGAACGCACGTGTGTGATATAGAGATATATATGTATATATACACACGGCTATATTAAAGTATGTGTTTTAACGTTGGTCCCACGCTCGTTCGTGCTCGGCAGTCGTTGGTGCTAGGAGGAAGTGCGTGGCTCTTGGTGCTAGGAGGAAGTGCGTGTCTCTAAAAAGGTCACACGCACATTACATCACTTCCGCTTTAACGTGCAACGTGCGGATTACGTATCTAATCGATTGGTCTGTAACGTTTTTTTTTTGGATTGTTGATGTTGGCAACGTTTTCGACCGACGAACGCTGTTTCGATAGTCGGCGGGCACCGGTCGGGCGATATTCGGGCCGTGTATGTTGGCAACGTTTTCGACCGACAAATACTTTTTCAAAAGTCGGTGGTCGAATGATCGGGCGAAATTCTAATCGTGTATTCCGGCCATTAGACATTTTTACTCTAAATGCTATAACACTCAATAAGAATATTAAGAAGACTTTCACTTTAAATGCAATAGCAATAGGTGCAGGCAATAAAAATGACTTTTACTTTAAATGCAAAAGCAATAGGTGCAGGCAGTAAAAAATGACATTCACTTTAAATACTTTAGAGTCTGTGTACTACAACTGCCCCTTGTTTTTTACTTACAGTCCTTTTATTCCTGAACACGAAAATGTCTCTTTCTTGCCAAGCCTATTGCAATTATAAGTAATAAAGGAAAGTTCTGACCTTATTCTGAAGAGCAGGATACTGCGATCTGTAGGTTGCTGGAACAAATATCTTAAAGGAGACTTGTCTTTTCTTGATTTGATGCTCTATGCAGACTTGCGATGCTTTGCGCTGACTTGCGATGCTCTGCGCTGACTTGTGATGCTCTGCTCTGACTTGCGATGCTCTGCTCTGACTTGCGATGCTCTGCGCTGACTTGCGATGCTTTGTGCTGCAGGCTTTGGGCCTAGTGGCGGGAAACTAGCTGGCTGCAGTACGTGGTCTCTCCGTGGGTAGCGGTGCAGGCACTCTAGCTCTGGACTTTGGCCTCCCACCATGCGTCTCTTTCTCTCTCTAGGAATCGCAGGAGGGTTGGCGCTCTTTCTGTGTCTATCTTGCCTTTGCCGTTCTGCCACTTTAAGAGTCGGCTGCAGTTTGACTAAAACCACACGTTATGGCCTCCGCTGCTCAAATGCGCTCTTTACTCTGCAAGTTGAGGAGCACTATTACTTTGCCCTCGAAGGGCTAAATAGTTCCACTGTGGCAGGCGCAGCACTACAAAGTGCCTTATGTGCTGTGGCATTAGAAGAATTGGATCTCTCTGACTTCAGTCTAACCAGACTGTCTGTTACTCTATAAATTCCTCTAATACCGTTCTATGGAAAGCAGTAGGTTTAAAGAGCACACCAAATGCTTAAGATATCTTCTTTATTAACTTCAACTTTTCTTCATAGATAAAAGTGACACTTTTGCAGCAGACAGTCCATGTACAACATGTGCTGAATACAGTATAACAAATGGTGGATATATTTCTCTCTGTATTGCTGTTTGAGTTTGTTTGCTTGGGTTTGGTTTTGAGTTGTTAGAGTTTGATTTCGTGTTCGAGTTTGATATAACTTCTGAAGTTTGATAGTTTGTTTGAGTTTGTGATCGAGTTTGATATAACTTCTGAAGTTTGATAGTTTGGTGGAACTACAAGTGAACACAACTAGTTCAGTATACAGCTCTAATCACATTACTAACAATAGGAACATGTAGAACTGTTAATTACCTATTTTTGGCCACTTGCTTCCATAAAACTGCTCTGTGGATCTGTGTGTCTATTCAGTTCTCTTCTGTAGTGGAAAATGAGAAGGCTGGCTGAAGCATGAGGCTTCAGAGAAAAAAAATGAGTGTAAGGCTGGCTGTGATTGGCCAAGACTGTTGCTGAGTGTGAGATTGGCTGTGATTGGCCACAAACTCCTTATGGGTAATAAAGTTTAACTCTGTGCTTTCTGGTTTCAACTCTGCTGTGTCTGAGCTTACCTTACATGCATACAAATGAATCTTACAGGCATATTTTTCCTTTGCTTCTGTGAACACAATATACAATTGTTATGTCACATCCAAACATGAAATCACAGTAAATAACTCTGCTTTTGTCTCTCACATATAAACATATGCACTGTATTGAGGTTATTAACAGGTCTAGCTGTATATGCATGTAGGTCATATTAGCAACCTAGGACAGGTTCTAGCTGGCCAGCTACACTGCTCCTTCATTACATGCGATCGGATGTGCGGATGCGAATTCAGCCATACACTTTGTATGGCTGAATTCGCACTGTATCCACACCAAACACGCACATGACCCTTTTTTCCAGCCGCATCAGGATCGGATCGCACAGTGGTTCACACTTGTGCGATCCGATCCTGTGCGAACTGTCAGATCGCACTGCGATATGCGATCAAACTGGGGGTGTTGTTAACATTTCATTGACACCCCCTGCATATCACATATGGCAGTGTGAACTGCCAGATGTGGGTTTGCGATGCAGGTACAGACTGCAAATTCGCAGCCTTCCCGCATCGCACAAATGTGAACCGGGACTAAATGTATTATTCCTCACAGAGGTCTCAGGATTCATTTGTTTATTTATTTTTTGGATTGACTGAATATCACTGAAGACTTTTTTCCTTTGAACATGTTGTAATAGAGACATTGTATGTTTATTTCACTTGGGAGTTTTTTGTATTTAGTCACTTTGTATCGATCCTTGCTCATGATACTAAAGGATATTTTTATGTAGAAATAATGTTATACACAGATGAATTTGGATTGTGCTGTATTTTCATTACAGTTATATTTATTGGAGTAAAGTGATAGCACTTTTTAATACGGACAGCAATTAAATAAACAGGGCCCGAACCTCTCTGAGCTTGTACATAGAGCTATAGTGGAACTTAATTAAGAAAATAAAGTCTTGCTAGATCACTTCAAGCTGGCCCCTTTTGCAGGTAAAGCTATGCACAACATTAAGTGCATATACTGTTTATAATCCAGTAATACACTGTCTCAACCCGCTCTGCACATGCTCAGTTGCGCTCTATTTTCATGCACTGATGAATTTGTAGAGGCCGATCTGCTGATGAATTTGTAGAGGCCGATCTGCTGACAGCCTTAAAGAAGAGCTCCAGGTTCCTTCAGAACAAATTAAAATTCAGCAACTACAAATACTGTAGCTGCTTTTAATATTAGGGCACTTACTTGTCTAGGAATCAAGCAATGTCCTCACCTAAGCATATTTTTTAATTGGCTCTCGGATGTTCCAGCCATGTCCGCTAAGGGAAACCGATAGTGAAGCCTAGCGGCTTCCCAGCCGGTTCCCTGCTGTTCTTTCTGAATGGCCCAGTGGCGGGGGAAAGAGAGGGGGGGGGGGCATACTTCCTGCTGAGTCTGCTGCGGCAAAGTCACCTGGAAGTGGGAGCAGGTACCTGTCAAACCAGGTACTCGCTCCTCCCGAAAGGTGCCAAATGTGGCAGCAGAGGGGTGGAGGAGGCAAGCAAGCGGAGCTTCCCCTTTTGGGTGGAGCTCGGCATTAAAGCAGAATTAAACCCTCCTATCCTTTACAGCTAAGGAAGCTGCTTCTGTTTGGTCTGTAACTGCCATGTGGCTTCACATGTGATCAGTTATGACACTAGCCATTTGATGGTTTGACAGTTTGGTTGAGGAAACAAGCAAATGTGACCATTAGCAATCCCAGCATTCCAGGAATGTAACTGTTTTTGAAACTGTTAAATCAGTGTGTTTAGTTCCGCTTTATGATTTGCTGCTGTTCAGGGGCTCTGGGCTTTAGCAAAATGGCAGCCTCCAACAAGAAGAAAAAGGAACATTGTTGGAAGCAATTTACAGCACACATTATTGTGCGTAGCATAAATATTAATGTGGATGGTGTATGTTCCTGGCTAAAAAACATTTTTTATCAAGTTGTGTAAAGTTCCACCCTAACACTCTTTGCACTTATGGGAAATTCTTGGCTTGGTGTTGAGTTATTCACTTTAAAGTCATCAGAGAGGACAAGGGGGCACTCTTTTTGTCTGGAGGAAAAGAGATTAATGCCTCGTACACACGCAACGATTATTGGCCGACCGATCGTCCGACTTTTGTCCAGAGTGGTGTTTTGTTGGTTGGAATGTGCCTAGACTGCACACAAATTTTCTCGGCCAACAAAAATCTACTTCAGAAGTGATGTCATGTGCTGGTTTACTTTCCGTGTGTTTTTTCTTCTCTGAGCATGCCCATTCTTGCTCATCAGATTTTTGTCTGCCGAAATCTGTACTGACTGACGGAAAATCGGCCATTGTGTTGACGGCCAACAAAAATGTTATAGCCTGCACACCACATTTTATTTGGCCGAAAAGTCGGAGTCGGTTGTCGAAAGCATCATACTAACAAGCCGAAAATCGGCCGATTGGACGTTGGCCTAAAATTCGCAGCCAATAATCGATGCGTGTGTACGAGGCATTAGTCTCCAAAGATGGAAAGGCTTCTTCACATTAAGAGCTGTGGAAATGAGAAATAGACTCCCTCAAGAGGGGGTTCTGGCCAGCTCAGTAGATTTTTTTTAAGAAAGGCCTGGATTTTTTCCTAGATACACAAAACAAACATTTTACTGGTCTTATTACGTTTTTTGCAAACACAAAAATTCCTGCATAGTGATCAGTTACATGTGTATAATTGTCATTTTTTTTATCCCCCCCCCCCCCCCAATGCCTGGATCTGACATACGTGCAGGTTTTGGATTTCGTGTTACGGATCTGAATACAGTGCATGTCTACACACCTGTGTGAATGCCTACATTGAAAACAATGCAACTGCATTCAGATCTGTAAAAAAAAAAAAAAAAAACTTTTTTTTTTTTAAATGGCTGTGTAAATGAAGCCTTATGGTGGCCATACATGATGTGAAAAGAAAAATTGAACAATCGATGTCCCACTAAACAAAATAGTCAAACTGGACATTGAGTAAGACAAAAATGGCATGGCCAAGCAAGGAGTGACAGATAGTGTTGATTTCAATTGATCCAAGTTGATTGGCTGTGGCAGAAAAAATGTAATATTTATATAGCCAATCAATGGTGTTTTTCATGTCCTTGTAAATCATTTTTTAGCTACATGTAAAGAAACATGCCCCAAATACATTTCTCCCATCTACATGTAAGAAAAAAAAATTACATAAATGTCACTGATTAACGCTGTTTGGTCACATTTTCCTGCCACAACTGAAAAATGTAGCGACCAGTTTGATTTACCCAACTCATTGCCCGTACTTGATTGAAATTCAGATTAATCGTTTGGTGGATTAGATGCCAATGGTTCAGTTTTATTGCATAATGTATGGCCACCCTTAGGTGGACATTTTTTTTATATTTACGGTCAGTGTAGAATAGGTGGAATTAAATTGATACTAGACATATGCCTTTTAACTTACATTCTTCCTTCCATTTATGTATGTGGATAATGGCATTATAATTATTTTAATTAAAAAAAAAAAAAACACATCCAAGTACCTTTTTCCTAATCTATATACAGCTGTCACGTGACAGATCTTTTCTATCCTGTCTGCAGAGAAACAAGCAGGAGGAGCTTCTATTTCTATGCTGCTGGTCACATGTTCAAAAAAAATAAATAAATAAAATAAAAAAAAAAAAAAACAGCCTTTGCATTACACAGTAAAAGTAAATATTATTAATAAAGTGTTCTAAATTGCCATACAAAGATATATTTGAAATCAAACCCTTTGGAAATATTGTGGTGTCACATAGGCTGCCCAGATGTGATAGGAAGGAAGTGTTCAGCTTAGAAACTCACTGAAAACTGAGCATGTGCAAAGCTGCCACCACAGCTGCAAAATCCCTAGCTGAATTGGGGACATGAACAGAAGTAGGAGATACATAGCAGCAGGACTAACTAGCTATTTCGCAGAATACAGAAAACAAATCTCATAGTGACTTAGTGCCGATTCACATTTATGCGATGCGGGAACTCTGCGAATATACAGCCTGTTCCCGCATCGCATTCGCACCCCTGGCAGTTCACACTACCATATGCGATACGCTGGGGGTGTCAATTAAAAGTTAACGACACCCCCTGATCAGATCGCATATCGCAGTGCGATCTGAGAGTTCGCACAGAATAGGATCGCATTAGTGTGAACCACCATGCGATCCGATTCTGCTGGACCAAAAAAAGGGTCCTGTGTGTGTTAAGTGCGATTGCGGTGCAAATTCAACCATACAAACTGTATGGCTGAATTTGCACCGCACAGACATCGCATGCATAAATAGTGTGTAATACACCTTTTATTGATAGGTTTTTTTATGATGTGGACTTAGAAGCACTTTAAAACAAAAAAACAAAACAAAGCATGCATTGTTTCTGGGCCTTACAAGGGGTACACAAACAACAGATAACTCTCACGTTTGTGATATCACCATGAACATCAAGAGTAGAATTTATTTTGAGTTGTTTGATGGGCCATGGTAACGGCAAAAAATATACAGCTTTTTTTAAAAACTATTTTGGGCCAGTTATTCCTATGGTAATTTAAAAAAAAAAAATAAAAAAAATTAGGAGCGGACCACTGCCACTGACCGTGAAATAAAAAGGCCCATTGTGTTCTGAGCCAAACAAGCAAGGCTACCAATAGGGTAAAGGAGGGGGAGAGGGGGTAGAGCCAGGCTTAGTGTGCTGGCCCTGGCCTAACAGGGGGCTAAGGGGGAAGCCTTAAGGGGTCAGGGGGGGTGCGGGAGAAGCCGAAAGGGGTCAGAGGGGTGAGGGAGAAGCCGAAAGGGGTCAGAGGGGTGAGGGAGAAGCCGAAAGGGGTCAGAGGGGTGAGGGAGAAGCCGAAAGGGGTCAGAGGGGATCTGGTCTGGTATGTGACTAATGATCTGCTAATTCAATATGTTGTATTATGAAATAGAAATGCATGTAATAGAAAATATACAATGTACAACTAACAGCTATATTTGTTTTGTAATTAGATATATATGGCATTGTTGTGGCTGGTCTTGAGGAAGCATGAAGCGAAACGCGTCAACCACTATGCCATGCCAATATCTCTGATGTGAAGACCATATGTAGGAGGTTTTGCACATGCCACTTTATAAATCATCAACACAGTATATTGATTTGTGTTGATGGTTTTAGCCATATTTATGTCAAGTATGTCTTCTGTGTATTTATAGGTTTAAAAAATTGAACTTTTAAATGATCAATTGTATCCATGTGAGTGCCTTTAAAATCCACCACTAGCAGGACTGGGTGCCTGCCTCCTATTTTTTGTATACTATACCCGGATGTGGCACAGGTCAAGGTCCTTTCTTTTACCTTTTTGGGGAAGCCATAAGGGGGCGAGAGGGAAGCCGTAAGGAGATAAGGAAATGAGAGAAAAAGGCCTATGAGAATGGGGAGATTGGTCGGTCAGTGACATGGAAAGGTCGGGGAGGATAGTAAGCAGGTATAGTAGTTCCCTGGAAAGGTGTATGTGCCCGCTCTGTGCGGCGGGGAGAAGTCCCCTGAGGCCGGCCATGGTGCTCGCTGTGTGAGGCGGGGAAGAAGTCCCCTGAGGCCGGCCATGGTGCTCGCTCTGTGAGGGGGGGGGGAGAAGTCCCCTGAGGCCGGCCATGGTGCTCGCTGTGTGAGGCGGGGAAGAAGTCCCCTGAGGCCGGCCATGGTGCTCGCTGTGTGAGGCGAGGAGAAGTCCCCTGAGGCCGGCCATGGTGCTCGCTCTGTGAGGGGGGGGGGGGGAGAGAAGTCCCCTGAGGCCAGCCATGGTGCTCGCTGTGTGAGGCGGAGAGAAGTCCCCTGAGGCCGGCCATGGTGCTCGCTGTGTGAGGAGGGAGAAGTCCCCTGAGACCGGCCATGGTGCTCACTGTGTGAGGAGGGGAGAAGTCCCCTGGGGCCGGCCATGGTGCTCGCTGTGTGAGACGGAGAGAAGTCCCCTGAGGCCGGCCATGGTGCTCGCTGTGTGAGGAGGGAGAAGTCCCCTGAGGCCGGCCATGGTGCTCACTGTGTGAGGAGGGGAGAAGTCCCCTGAGGCCGGTCATTGTGCTCGCTGTGTGAGGAGGGAGAAGTCCCCTGAGGCCGGTCACTGTGCTCGCTGTGTGAGGGGGGAGAAGTCCCCTGAGGCCGGCCATGGTGCTCGCTGTGTGAGGGGGGAGAAGTCCCCTGAGGCCGGTCACTGTGCTCGCTGTGTGAGGGGGGAGAAGTCCCCTGAGGCCGGCCATGGTGCTCGCTGTGTGAGGCGGGGAAGAAGTCCCCTGAGGCCGGCCATGGTGCTCGCTGTGTGAGGCGGGGAAGAAGTCCCCTGAGGCCGGCCATGGTGCTCGCTGTGTGAGGCGGGGAAGAAGTCCCCTGAGGCCGGCCATGGTGCTCGCTGTGTGAGGCGGGGAAGAAGTCCCCTGAGGCCGGCCATGGTGCTCGCTGTGTGAGGCGAGGAGAAGTCCCCTGAGGCCGGCCATGGTGCTCGCTCTGTGAGGGGGGGGGAGAAGTCCCCTGAGGCCAGCCATGGTGCTTGCTTTGTGAGGAGGGAGAAGTCCCCTGAGGCCGGCCATGGTGCTCGCTCTGTGAGGCGGGGAGAAGCCCCCTGAGGCCGGCCATGGTGCTTGCTTTGTGAGGAGGGAGAAGTCCCCTGAGGCCGGCCATGGTGCTCGCTGTGTGAGGAGGGAGAAGTCCCCTGAGGCCGGCCATGGTGCTCACTGTGTGAGGAGGGGAGAAGTCCCCTGAGGCCGGCCATGGTGCTCGCTGTGTGAGGCGGAGAGAAGTCCCCTGAGGCCGGCCATGGTGCTCGCTCTGTGAGGGGGGGGGAGAAGTCCCCTGAGGCCAGCCATGGTGCTTGCTTTGTGAGGAGGGAGAAGTCCCCTGAGGCCGGCCATGGTGCTCGCTCTGTGAGGCGGGGAGAAGCCCCCTGAGGCCGGCCATGGTGCTTGCTTTGTGAGGAGGGAGAAGTCCCCTGAGGCCGGCCATGGTGCTCGCTGTGTGAGGAGGGAGAAGTCCCCTGAGGCCGGCCATGGTGCTCACTGTGTGAGGAGGGGAGAAGTCCCCTGAGGCCGGCCATGGTGCTCGCTGTGTGAGGCGGAGAGAAGTCCCCTGAGGCCGGCCATGGTGCTCGCTGTGTGAGGAGGGAGAAGTCCCCTGAGGCTGGCCATGGTGCTCGCTGTGTGAGGAGGGAGAAGTCCCCTGAGGCCGGCCATGTTGCTCACTGTGTGAGGAGGGGAGAAGTCCCCTGAGGCCGGCCATGGTGCTCGCTGTGTGAGGCGGAGAGAAGTCCCCTGAGGCCGGCCATGGTGCTCGCTGTGTGAGGAGGGAGAAGTCCCCTGAGGCCGGTCACTGTGCTCGCTCTGTGAGGGGGGAGAAGTCCCCTGAGGCCGGCCATGGTGCTCACTGTGTGAGGAGGGGAGAAGTCCCCTGAGGCCGGCCATGGTGCTCGCTGTGTGAGGCCGAGAGAAGTCCCCTGAGGCCGGCCATGGTGCTCGCTGTGTGAGGAGGGAGAAGTCCCCTGAGGCCAGCCATGGTGCTCACTGTGTGAGGAGGGGAGAAGTCCCCTGAGGCCGGCCATGGTGCTCGCTGTGTGAGGCGGAGAGAAGTCCCCTGAGGCCGGCCATGGTGCTCGCTGTGTGAGGAGGGAGAAGTCCCCTGAGGCCGGCCATGGTGCTCGCTGTGTGAGGAGGGAGAAGTCCCCTGAGGCCGGCCATGGTGCTCGCTGTGTGAGGAGGGGAGAAGTCCCCTGAGGCCGGTCATTGTGCTCGCTGTGTGAGGAGGGAGAAGTCCCCTGAGGCCGGTCACTGTGCTCGCTGTGTGAGGGGGGAGAAGTCCCCTGAGGCCGGCCATGGTGCTCGCTGTGTGAGGGGGGAGAAGTCCCCTGAGGCCGGTCACTGTGCTCGCTGTGTGAGGGGGGAGAAGTCCCCTGAGGCCGGCCATGGTGCTCGCTGTGTGAGGGGGGAGAAGTCCCTTGAGGCCGGTCACTGTGCTCGCTGTGTGAGGCGGGGAGAAGTCCCCTGAGGCCGGCCATGGTGCTCGCTGTGTGAGGAGGAGAGAAGTCCCCTGAGGCCGGCCATGGTGCTCGCTGTGTGAGGAGGGAGAAGTCCCCTGAGGCCGGCCATGGTGCTCGCTGTGTGAGGAGGGAGAAGTCCCCTGAGGCCGGTCACTGTGCTCGCTGTGTGAGGAGGGAGAAGTCCCCTGAGGCCGGCCATGGTGCTCACTGTGTGAGGAGGGAGAAGTCCCCTGAGGCCGGTCACTGTGCTCGCTGTGTGAGGAGGGAGAAGTCCCCTGAGGCCGGCCATGGTGCTCGCTGTGTGAGGAGGGAGAAGTCCCCTGAGGCCGGCCATGGTGCTCGCTGTGTGAGGAGGGAGAAGTCCCCTGAGGCCGGTCACTGTGCTCGCTGTGTGAGGAGGGAGAAGTCCCCTGAGGCCTTCCATGGTGCTCGCTGTGTGAGGAGGGAGAAGTCCCCTGAGGCCGGCCATGGTGCTCGCTGTGTGAGGAGGGAGAAGTCCCCTGAGGCCGGCCATGGTGCTCGCTGTGTGAGGAGGGAGAAGTCCCCTGAGGCCGGCCATGGTGCTCGCTGTGTGAGGAGAGAGAAGTCCCCTGAGGCCGGTCACTGTGCTCGCTGTGTGAGGAGGGAGAAGTCCCCTGAGGCCGGCCATGGTGCTCGCTGTGTGAGGAGGGAGAAGTCCCCTGAGGCCGGTCACTGTGCTCGCTCTGTGAGGGGGGAGAAGTCCCCTGAGGCCGGCCATGGTGCTCGCTGTGTGAGGAGGGAGAAGTCCCCTGAGGCCGGCCATGGTGCTCGCTGTGTGAGGAGGGAGAAGTCCCCTGAGGCCGGCCATGGTGCTCGCTGTGTGAGGCCGAGAGAAGTCCCCTGAGGCCGGCCATGGTGCTCGCTGTGTGAGGAGGGAGAAGTCCCCTGAGGCCAGCCATGGTGCTCACTGTGTGAGGAGGGGAGAAGTCCCCTGAGGCCGGCCATGGTGCTCGCTGTGTGAGGCGGAGAGAAGTCCCCTGAGGCCGGCCATGGTGCTCGCTGTGTGAGGAGGGAGAAGTCCCCTGAGGCCGGCCATGGTGCTCGCTGTGTGAGGAGGGAGAAGTCCCCTGAGGCCGGCCATGGTGCTCGCTGTGTGAGGAGGGGAGAAGTCCCCTGAGGCCGGTCATTGTGCTCGCTGTGTGAGGAGGGAGAAGTCCCCTGAGGCTGGTCACTGTGCTCGCTGTGTGAGGGGGGAGAAGTCCCCTGAGGCCAGCCATGGTGCTCGCTGTGTGAGGGGGGAGAAGTCCCCTGAGGCCGGTCACTGTGCTCGCTGTGTGAGGGGGGAGAAGTCCCCTGAGGCCGGCCATGGTGCTCGCTGTGTGAGGGGGGAGAAGTCCCTTGAGGCCGGTCACTGTGCTCGCTGTGTGAGGCGGGGAGAAGTCCCCTGAGGCCGGCCATGGTGCTCGCTGTGTGAGGAGGAGAGAAGTCCCCTGAGGCCGGCCATGGTGCTCGCTGTGTGAGGAGGGAGAAGTCCCCTGAGGCCGGCCATGGTGCTCGCTGTGTGAGGAGGGAGAAGTCCCCTGAGGCCGGTCACTGTGCTCGCTGTGTGAGGAGGGAGAAGTCCCCTGAGGCCGGCCATGGTGCTCGCTGTGTGAGGAGGGAGAAGTCCCCTGAGGCCGGTCACTGTGCTCGCTGTGTGAGGAGGGAGAAGTCCCCTGAGGCCGGCCATGGTGCTCGCTGTGTGAGGAGGGAGAAGTCCCCTGAGGCCGGCCATGGTGCTCGCTGTGTGAGGAGGGAGAAGTCCCCTGAGGCCGGTCACTGTGCTCGCTGTGTGAGGAGGGAGAAGTCCCCTGAGGCCGGCCATGGTGCTCGCTGTGTGAGGAGGGAGAAGTCCCCTGAGGCCGGTCACTGTGCTCGCTGTGTGAGGAGGGAGAAGTCCCCTGAGGCCGGCCATGGTGCTCGCTGTGTGAGGAGGGAGAAGTCCCCTGAGGCCGGCCATGGTGCTCGCTGTGTGAGGAGGGAGAAGTCCCCTGAGGCCGGTCACTGTGCTCGCTGTGTGAGGAGGGAGAAGTCCCCTGAGGCCGGCCATGGTGCTCGCTGTGTGAGGAGGGAGAAGTCCCCTGAGGCCGGCCATGGTGCTCGCTGTGTGAGGAGGGAGAAGTCCCCTGAGGCCGGTCACTGTGCTCGCTGTGTGAGGAGGGAGAAGTCCCCTGAGGCCGGCCATGGTGCTCGCTGTGTGAGGAGAGAGAAGTCCCCTGAGGCCGGTCACTGTGCTCGCTGTGTGAGGAGGGAGAAGTCCCCTGAGACCGGCCATGGTGCTCGCTGTGTGAGGAGGGAGAAGTCCCCTGAGGCCGGCCATGGTGCTCGCTGTGTGAGGAGGGAGAAGTCCCCTGAGGCCGGTCACTGTGCTCGCTCTGTGAGGGGGGAGAAGTCCCCTGAGGCCGGCCATGGTGCTCGCTGTGTGAGGCGGAGAGAAGTCCCCTGAGGCCGGTCACTGTGCTCACACTCAGTATTGGAGGCGTGAGAGAAGAAAAGGGAGGAACGGCAGGACGGCTTCCATGGATGGGCGGAGGAGACGAGGATCAGGAGGAGGGGAGAAGAAGAGGGAGAAGAGAAGAAGAGGGAGGAGGGAGAAGTATTGAGTGGAAGAGGAAAAATGTGTGTGTGATCCTCGGGATGAGAAGGAGCCCGGACACAGGGCGGCTCCATCCCATAGACTAAGAAGGGCCCCGCAATCACAGAGCGCCAGTCTCCCGGGCTCCGAGGAAAGTTGTGGAGGAGAGGCGGAAGAGGCTCATAGAGACGAGCTGTGAGGGCGGGGAGCCGGGCTCATTCCCCGCTCCCCTGGAATAAAGTTTTGGCGAAGTTTTGTCCCCGCACTGATCGGGAGGAGGAGGGCGGCTCACCCTGGAGGCTGTGTCCATCAGCCTGTTTTCGGAGATCAGGAGGGGACACGGTGCCGGGCTGGGCAGGAGAGCCATGATGAGCTCCGGCGGAGGAGTGGGCTCGGGGGGCGGCGGAGAGGTGGTCTGCTCCGGCTGGCTCAGGAAATCACCGCCCGAAAAAAAGTTGAAGCGTTTCGTAAGTATGAAGAATGGTGGAGGGGGAGGAGCGGCTTCGGCGTGCCTGGGAGCACCGGCTGACGACGACACAACTATCATAACAACTACCGGGGGAGGAGGAGGAGGGAGACCGAACTTCACACGGGCTTATGTATTAATTGGGGGGGTTCACAGGTTATGTATCATGGAGGGGTTCACAGGTTATGTATCATGGAGGGGTTCACAGGTTATGTATTATTGGGGGGGTTCACAGGTTATGTATCATGGAGGGGTTCACAGGTTATGTATCATGGAGGGGTTCACAGGTTATGTATTATTGGGGGGGTTCACAGGTTATGTATCATGGAGGGGATCACAGGTTATGTATTATTGGGGGGGTTCACAGGTTATGTATCATGGAGGGGTTCACAGGTTATGTATCATGGAGGGGTTCACAGGTTATGTATCATGGAGGGGTTCACAGGTTATGTATCATGGAGGGGTTCACAGGTTATGTATCGTGGAGGGGTTCACAGGTTATGTATCGTGGAGGGGTTCACAGGTTATGTATCATGGAGGGGTTCACAGGTTATGTATCATGGAGGGGTTCACAGGTTATGTATCGTGGAGGGGTTCACAGGTTATGTATCATGGAGGGGTTCACAGGTTATGTATCATGGAGGGGTTCACAGGTTATGTATCATGGAGGGGTTCACAGGTTATGTATCGTGGAGGGGTTCACAGGTTATGTATCATGGAGGGGTTCACAGGTTATGTATCATGGAGGGGTTCACAGGTTATGTATCATGGAGGGGTTCACAGGTTATGTATCATGGAGGGGACACACAACTTCAGGAGTATTTTGTTGTGGGGCACATACATTCAGAGGTCATGGAGAAGAGCCGCAATCTCTAGAAGTTATCTATCACGAAGGGCCAACTTCAGGGGTTACCTATCAGAGAGAGGGGCGACCTAATGTCAGGGGTTAGGTATTATGAGGGGGCACCAAATGTCAGGGGCACATATTGTGGAGAGGGGCGACCTAATGTCAGGGGTTATGTATCATGAGGGGGCCCCTAATGTCAGGGGGTTACGTATCATGAGGGGGCCCCTAATGTCAGGGGGTTATGTATCATGAGGGGGCCCCTAATGTCAGGGGTTATGTATCATGAGGGGGCCCCTAATGTCAGGGGTTATGTATCATGAGGGGGCCCCTAATGTCGGGGGTTATGTATCATGAGAGGGCCCCTAATGTCAGGGGTTATGTATCATGAGGGGGCCCCTAATGTCGGGGGTTATTTATCAGAGAGGGGTGACCTAATGTCAGGGGGTTATGTATCATGAGGGGGCACCTAATGTCAGAGGTTATGTATCATGAGGGGGCACCAAATGTCAGGAGGTTACGTATCATGAGGGGGCACCTAAAGTCAGGGGTTATGTATCAGAGAGGGGTGACCTAATGTCAGGGGTTATGTATCATGAGGGGGCCCCTAATGTCAGGGGTTATGTATCATGAGGGGACACCTAATGTCAGGGGTTAGGTATCATGAGGGGACACCTAATGTCAGGGGTTGGGTATCATGAGGGGACACCTAATGTCGGGGGTTATGGATCAGAGAGGGGTGACTTAATGTCAGGGGGTTACGTATCATGAGGGGGCACCTAAAGTCAGGGGTTGCGTATCGTAACTAGGCACTTACCATCAGGGGCTATGTATCATGGAGAGAGGCCACCTAACAGCAGAGGTTGTGTATCATGGAGAGAGGCCACCTAATGTCAGGGGTTGCGTATCGTAACTAGGCACTTACCATCAGGGGTTGCGTATCATGGAGAGAGGCCACCTAACAGCAGGGGTTGCGTATCATAGAGAGGCCACCTAACATCCGTTCTTATGCATCATGACTGAGCACCAAATTTCTGGGGTTGTGTATCATGACTAGGCACTTACCATACCAGACATAACTTACCCTACACAGTCATCCTTGACACGTTTATCTTGAGTGGAATGTAGTATGAGGAAGGTAGACACTAGTTGTCAATCACCAGCCATTGTGTTCCCACAAATGTGCCATGGTGCTGCAGTGGACAAGTGTTTCCTTCTGTCCTTCCACAAGTTTCACAATACTTGCACTGTGGAATTGAAAGAGCTAAGGAATGACGTCTTGGATAGGGGTTTATCAGGATGGTGGAGAAGGTGGACCCGACGCTTCGGAGAGTGTTGGCATATGCATAGTGGTTGAATTTTCAATCCAGGATGTTACCATTACATGCTGCATTTCTGTTCTAATTATTATACAGGATTTATATATATAATGAAATGAATGTGTCAGCTGAAGGAGGGTGTGGTAAGAATTGTCCCATACTTCCTGATTGTGGGATTCACCTAACTTGTTCATGGAATTCTTTAGGCTTGTGCCATTGACATCAGCATAACCTCAGTTTGAGATCATTCAGAATTCACTGACTGGTGCATTTGACCTGCAGTTGATCTTCTGACCCGTGTGCGATCATCTTCAAGTTGGACTTCACTCTTTCACTCTTGTGTAGATTTATATAGGAAAGCAAAGCCTGTATGAGGCAAACAAAATCTTGACCACACAAGCTGTTAGGCATTCCATGACATTGTGCCTTTGAACCCAGAGAATTCCATAGTACTTTTACACATGACTCTTCCCATAATGCAATTTTCAGCTCCTGAGCAACCAATCGCCAGGCCCAAACACTCATGGTGCTGGGGAAGCGCTTGCTGAGCCCTCAAGATGGCCATACACAGCTCAAATTTCAGCTGTTGGCCAGTTGATGCCACCTAGCTGGGCAGAGTACAGTACCCGTAGAGGAGGTTCCTCCATCCACACAGTTTAGTGGGGATGGGGGAATTAAAATGATTCCATTCGTTCTGCACATGGGGCTGAATGATATAAATGTAAACATCTAGGACTTTCCTTGGGGTTTCAGAAAGTAAAAACTTGTACAGGAATCTAAAGTGGGGTACACACTAGTAGAAAATCTGCCGAAAATTCCCGTCCGAGGTAAAATCGTCTGATTTTCGCCTAGTGTGTACACAACTTTCAGCACCCGATGCCGACATTTTCAACGAAAAAAAACGGAGGGACAAACACCAAAATTTTTTTAGTCCGTCCCCAGACGACCGATTTTCATTTAATGTGTATGCAGTACGTCCGTGAAAAATCGGATACGAAAGACCGCGCATGATCTGAAGTTGCTGACAACCCGGAAGTCTAGGAACAAATGTGCCAAAAAAAAAAAAGAAAAATCGGACGAGAAATTTCGTGAACATTTATGCACTGTCAACTAAAAACGGTAATGAACGCTGAGAAGACAGAGAAAAATCTGAGGATATTTTGTCCGATTTTCGTCAGTGTGTATGGCCCTTAAGGATGTGTTAATAAAAGGCAAGTACAGATAGTTACCTTGGAGCTGGCTCACACATTAGCACATGGTGTACAGGATTGTGTGGTAAAACCTGTATTTTAAGGGACGTTACTGCAATCCATGGTGACTTTCCGTATGTGTGTTGTGGTGCTGTGTATTCTTAATTTCCTACCAATCCACATAAAGTAAAAGCAAACGCACCTGTGCATGTGGCGCAACACAACGCTAAGCTGTGAATGCTCTGTGTGCTGTTATATTTTTCCTCCATACAAGCAAAGCTTAAATTTTGCTTTAAGTGGGTTACTGTAAGAGCCGGTTCACACTGAGGCGATCCAACTTCGGGGGCCACCTGTGAAGTCGCGTGCACAGCTGTGCACCGTGATTTCGGCGCGACTTGCAGGGACTTCACATAATGGAAGTCTATGAAAGCCGCTCCCAGGTCGCCCCAAAGTAGTACAAGACCCTTTTTCTAAGTCGGATCGACTTGTGTCGCTCCTATTAGAACGGGTCCTGTACTACTCAATGGCGAGCGACCGACCGCGACTTGTCAGGCTGACAAGTCTCCTGACAAGTCGTGCTAGTCTGAATGGGCTCTAATGGTAATAGAATTCTTTTAACATGTAGGATAAGCTGTGTTTGTTTTTACAAGATTTGGGAGGAGCACATTTTTGTTTTTTGTTTTTTTTCTTTAGCATCTCTAGGTTTGTATGCAGAGTGCAATTCCCTTGTGTAATTGTTCTACTATTTTATGCCAACATAATTCTTAGATATTGAGGTACATACACATCAGTGGAAGGGGAGGGTGAATTAGGTTAGGTCAAAACACAAATAAGTGCACTCTGTCTTGTATTGCCCTTAACATTTTTTTTATTTTTTGCCCTAACCTAACATACCACCCCCCACCACAGGTACTTGCCTTAGACCATTGGTTGTGGCCTCTGGTTATTTGTTTACAGACTGACACAAGTCTCATTCGTGGCACCTGCATATTGGAGCCCCCAAGGACTCTATGAAGTTGTGTTCTGGGGCCATAGAAGAAGAAAGACTGGGCCATAGAGGTCTGTGGTGTTGTAATGTGCAGGCGTGCACGTAAACAAACACCAGAGGCCAAAGTCATTGGATTAAGGTAGGTATGCAACTGTGGAAGGGGAGAGTGGGGTTGGTTGGGTCAGGGCTCAGGGGGATATGGTTAAGCTGGCCATACATGGATTGAAAGTCAGCCACTTCAGCAGGAACCGGCAGAATTTCAATCCATGTATGACCGTTCCCATTCATGAGAAGTTCATCAATCAAATGATTTTTCACAAACTTGCATTTTGATTCCTGCATCAATACTGAATGCGTTGATGGGGGAAATGGCTTAGCCAGCCAGCTGAACGAAAGAAACAGAACTTTGGGGGTTATTTACTAAAGGGAAATCCACTATGCATTTGGAAATGCAGTCGCTGTAGATCTGATGGAGACATGCAAGGGTAATAAAAAACATCATTTTTGCTTGTACATGATTGGATAGAAATCCACAGAGCTTCCCCTCATTTCAGTGACCCACGCTTTGTCTCTTGTGCCGCTCAGGCTCGATCGCTATGGGGAGTAGTGTGGGTGATGCTGCATCCACTGCAGGAGTGCCAGCAAGGAATGGAGCTCATCCCAGCTTCTGAAGTCACTGGAAGGAAGAGAGGAAAGATCCCTGATGTCGCACATCCATGGAGTCCAATGGACCACCATAGGACTCCATGGATGTGCAGCACCTTTTCTCTCTTCCCTCATTTCAGAGCTTCCCCTCAGATCTATAGTGACTGCACTTGCAGTGCACAGTGGCTTTGCCTTTAGTAAATCAACCCCTATGTATTGGCAGCTTAAAGTGGTAGTAAAAGTCAGTGTTTAAAAAAAAAAAAAATGCCCCTGCAAGGCAGTGGCATAATGTGCTAGTATGCATTGCATACTAGCACATTATGAACTGCTTACCTTAGAAGGAAGCCCTCTAGCTGTGTGCTGTCACCTCTGACAGGGCTTCCATCTTCACCCAGTCTTCCTTCCATGTTCGGGGGCTCCGGCTGTATGATTAGGCAGAGCCGCAATGACATCACTCCTGCGCATGGGAGCCCTAGGCTCCAGCACGGAGCTCTGAAAGGCCGGTGCGGGATGCCAGACTTTCAGAGCGCATGCGCTGGAGATGTCACCGGCTGCATGCAGTGTGACTATCTCCTAAACCCCGCAAGTTTAGGAGATATTCACTGTATCTACAGGTAAGCCTTATTATAGGCTTACCTGTAGGTACAAGTTTGAAAAGTTAGTTTATCACAGCTTTTAAGGCCCATTCGCACTCGTGCAACATGTGCTCCGACTTTGAGAGTACAGGTCACATCACAAGTCGCACCCCATTAAGTGCAATAGAACCTATCTAATTGGAGCGACTTGAGTCGGTTCGATTTAGAAAGTTTCCTGCGCTACTTTTGGTGGGACTTCGGCACAAATTGCATTGACTTCTGTTAAAGAAGTCGTATGCAAGTCGTGCCGATGTCACGGCAGTGTACACCACTGCTTAAGAGCCGGTTCACATTAGCGCGACTTGTCAGACGACTTGTCAGCCTGACAAGTCGCGCTCCCTCGCAGTCCATTGACCGCTACAGGACCCGTTCTAATAGGTCGCTCCGACTTAGAAAAAGGGTCCTGTACTATTTCGGGGCGACCTCGGAGCGACTTGCATAGACTTCCATTATGTGAAGTCGCTGCAAGTCGCTCCGAAGTCATGGTGCAATGTCATGCACAAGTCGCCCCCGAAGTAGTAAGGAGTCGTTTCGCCTCAGTGTGAACCGGCTCTTAGTGTTTTTTGTCTTGAAACTGCATTTATTCTTTAGGCCCCATGCACACGGGGCGTTAGAAAAAACGTACGTCAAAGTTAGCTCTGACGCCGGAAAAAGCAGCTGTAAAAACGTGCTTTCAGTAGCTTTTTCCATTGGCGTTATTGCACGTTTTGCCACGTTGCTTTTAGCAGCGTTTTTTTTTCTTCCATTCAAAATCAATGGTTCCCTATGGGAGCCTATTGATTTGAATGGAGATCGCACCGCAACACCGCAAGTCGGATCCGACTTGCGGGGTGACTTACGCTGTGGGAATCTTGAGGGGGAACTCCACGCCAAAATGTGAAAAAAACGGCGTGGGGTTCCCCCCCCCAAGGTTCCAAACCAGGCCCTTCGGGTCTGTTATGGAATTTGAGGGTAGCCCCATGCCGAAAAAACGGCGTGGGGTCCCCCCCAAAATCCATACCAGACCCTTATCCGAGCATGCAGCCCGGCAGGCCAGGAAAGGGGAGGGGACGAGCGAGCGGCCCCACCCCCCCTGGACCACACCAGGCCACATGCCCTCAACATGGGGGGGTGTTGGTGCTTTGGGGCAGGGGGAGCTCTGCACCCCCCACCTCAAAGCACCTTGCCCCCATGTTGATGAGGACAAGGGCCTCATCCCCACAACCCTGGCCGGTGGTTGTGGGGGTCTGCGGGCAGGGGGCTCATCGGAATCTGGAAGCACCCTTTAACAAGGGGGCCCCCCAGATCCCGGACCCCCTCCCTATGTGAATGGGTATGGGGTACACTGTACCCCTACCCATTCACCCCATAAAAGGCAGTGTATGGAAATAACGACAAGAGACGTTTTGGAAAGTTTATTAAAAATCTTCATCCGACTCTTCTTGTCTTCTCCTCTCAGGGGTCTTCTCCGGGGTCTTCTGCTCTTTTGCTGTCCGCCCTTCTTGTCTTCTCCTCTCCGGGGTCTTCTGCTCTTTTGCTGTCCCCCTCTTCTTGTGTTCTTCTCTCCGGGGTCTTCTGCTGTCCTCCCTTCTTTTCTTCTCCTCTCCGGTCTTCTGCTCTTTTGCTGTCGGCTGTCGGCTGTCTTCTTCCTCCGGTCCTCCTCCTCCGACGTCTCCGCTGATTATGCCTATCTCCGGTCTCTTCAGCTTATTATATAGCCATTAGGGGCGTGGCCCCGATGACGTCATCGGGAGGCCCCGCCCCCTCATGTCACAGATGACGTCATCTGTGACATGAGGGGGCGGGGCCTCCCGATGACGTCATCGGGGCCACGCCCCTAATGGCTATATAATAAGCTGAAGAGACCGGAGATAGGCATAATCAGCGGAGACGTCGGAGGAGGAGGACCGGAGGAAGAAGACAGCCGACAGCCGACAGCCGACAGCAAAAGAGCAGAAGACCGGAGAGGAGAAGAAAAGAAGGGAGGACAGCAGAAGACCCCGGAGAGAAGAACACAAGAAGAGGGGGACAGCAAAAGAGCAGAAGACCCCGGAGAGGAGAAGACAAGAAGGGCGGACAGCAAAAGAGCAGAAGACCCCGGAGAAGACCCCGGAGAGGAGAAGACAAGAAGGGCGGACAGCAAAAGAGCAGAAGACCCCGGAGAAGACCCCTGAGAGGAGAAGACAAGAAGAGTCGGATGAAGATTTTTAATAAACTTTCCAAAACGTCTCTTGTCGTTATTTCCATACACTGCCTTTTATGGGGTGAATGGGTAGGGGTACAGTGTACCCCATACCCATTCACATAGGGAGGGGGTCCGGGATCTGGGGGGCCCCCTTGTTAAAGGGTGCTTCCAGATTCCGATGAGCCCCCTGCCCGCAGACCCCCACAACCACCGGCCAGGGTTGTGGGGATGAGGCCCTTGTCCTCATCAACATGGGGGCAAGGTGCTTTGAGGTGGGGGGTGCAGAGCTCCCCCTGCCCCAAAGCACCAACACCCCCCCATGTTGAGGGCATGTGGCCTGGTGTGGTCCAGGGGGGGTGGGGCCGCTCGCTCGTCCCCTCCCCTTTCCTGGCCTGCCGGGCTGCATGCTCGGATAAGGGTCTGGTATGGATTTTGGGGGGGACCCCACGCCGTTTTTTCGGCATGGGGCTACCCTCAAATTCCATAACAGACCCAAAGGGCCTGGTTTGGAACCTTGGGGGGGACCCCACGCCGTTTTTTTCACATTTTGGCGTGGAGTTCCCCCTCAAGATTCCCACAGCGCAAGTCACCCCGCAAGTCGGATCCGACTTGCGGTGTTGCAGTGCGATCTCCATTCAAATCAATAGGCTCCCATAGGGAACCATTGATTTTGAATGGAAGAAAAAAAAACGTATAACGTGGCTTAACGCACGTTAAGCAACGTTATAGCAAAGTTATTCAGCTGTTAGCAGCGTCAGGCGTTTTTAACGCTGTAACGCTGGTCCTCAGAACGCGCAGGTGGTGGGTTCTTGTTGCAGCCTAAAAACGCCTAAGCCACTTACAGCTCAAAAACGTCTGAGTGTGCATGAGGCCATAGAATAACATGGAGGGGCGTTTTTAGGCTGCAAAAAGAAAACGCCTGACGCTGCTTACAGCAGCGTTAAAAACGTCCCGTGTGCATGGGGCCTTAACGTGAAGGAAGTTGTAGAAGTTAAACACATTTATTTATTTTTGTATCATCAGAGTGTTACTATTGCAAAACAATACCTTGAAGCTGTAATCTAGTGATCTGGGTTTGTTGCATTTAGTGAATTCCACAAATAGAAGTGTGGATAGTGCAGCACATTGCGGCCTGCATTCCTCCTGGGACACATGCCACCTCTGTAGGGGGCTGGGTGCTGTCTGTGCCAATTGTTGTTGCCGCAGGGAAGGAGCGGGACAAGTTATGTTTGTAGTGTGTGTGCTGGTTGTTATTCCCAGCTACGAGTTCAGTTTCAAAACAGTCTGCTCTTGTGAGCGGTAGTCTGTGTGGGAATTTGGCTGGCAAGATTGTTGTCAGGAGGCTTCACGTAATAGTGGCTGTTTGCTGAGAGGGCAGATTCCTGCACTTGGTGGAAAGGCTGAAAGCTGAGTACAAGCAGCTTGCTAATAGGGTGTCTGAACCTTTTTATTCTCTATATTCTAGGCTGTTCTGTACTGACAGAGTATAGAAGGTTAAATGCTCTTATGCATCAGTGTAACAATGTTGTAATGTATTGCTGCTTCCCTGTAAATCATTCTGCATAATGGGTCATTTTACACTAATGGACCATACACACTATAAGATTTTCTGAAGACTTTTTCCTTTAGATTTACCAAAACCATATAATATGAGGTCAGACCTAAACACTTTCAATTTGTATGCAATCTGGCAGGCCCTTGCACTACATAGAAAAGGTAAATCTGAAGGAAAAAGTCTTCAGAAAATCTTATAGTGTGTATGGCCATTTAGTCTGTGAGTATTTATGCCTTGGCTTAAAGTGTCCTAAACCCAGGAGCTTGCATTCACTATATCTGGACTCCCACAGTACACAGAACGTGGAAATGAATTATTTTAGTAAATATCTTTTCTCAGCAGCAGTATATAGCAGTCTTGTGACTTCTTCTTTCAGTGTCCGGCAGAGCACTGGTTAAAAGCTTGTAGGAGGAGTTTTCTTTCTCCTCTGACTGTCCTATGAGGCTACATGACACCTGACCTTCTGTCTGCACAGTGCTGATTGGCCGTATGCTGATCACATGCACCCCCCCCCCCCATAAAACAATATTCTGCACTTTTCTTACACAATGCAGAGGATTAACCCCTTAGGTTCCACAGTATGCTTGCTAAAAAGCATGCTTTACTGCATATACAGACTGATGTTACGATTGTGAGTTTAATAACACTTTAAGTACTACCCAAGAAACTTCTTATTACTGTCCGTGACCCTGCAGGGCAGTTTAAAACCTCTACCCAACTGTCGGCGGTCAGATTGCTTTAGAGCTGCACGATTCTGGATAAAATAAGAATCACAATTTTTTTGCTTGGGCCCCTTTCACACGAACGATCCGATCAGATCCGCCTGTCAGTTTTTTAGGCAGATCTGATCGGATCCTCCATGCATCTCTATGGGGCAGTGGAGACATGTCCGCTGACACCTGCTGCCATCTGCATCCGATCCTGTCCGTCAAATCCGGACGGATGGAAACACTATTTTCCATCTGTCCAGGGGATCGGATCAGATGAGAGCAGACAGGCGGTCCATTCTCATCCGATTCCCCATAGAGAGCAGCGGGGCTCTGACACCTCCCTCTCCGCACGGAGACGGAAGTGTCATCTGCCTGCTCAGCTGGGATCGGCGTATCGATTCCCCACTGAGCAGAGAACGGTCCGCACCGGACCGTGTGAAAGGAGCCTTTGAATAAAGATCACGATTCTCCGCGTAACATAATTTTTTACATTCTACAAATAAATTGGGCTAACTTTACTGTTTAGGTTTTTTTTTAAAAATTCATTACAGTATATTTTCTCCACCCAAAAAAACAAACAAACGCGTTTTGAAAGACTTCTGCGCAAATAGGGTGTGACGTAAAAGATTGCAACAGTCGCTATTTTATTCTCTAGGGTCTCTGCTAAAAATGTATATATTGTTTGGGGGTTCTAAAGTAATTTTCTAGCAAAAAAAATACTGATTTTAACTTGTAAGCAGCAAGTGTCAGAAAAAGGCTTAGTCTTTAAGAGGTTAAACTGCCCTCACTTACAGATGGAAGTTCATTGCTTTGATCTAAACAGGAATGAAATGATACATTGTAAAACATTGTTACAGTTTTGTAGCAGCCTTAGCAATGTTGATAAACATTTGCAGGAGGCTCTTTTTTTTTTTTTTTGACATTTGTGAGTGAGCAGAGAACAGTTCTGAAAGAATCCAGGACATACTGTTTGAGGATCTCACACCCGCCACTTAAAATCCCTCCCAAAACTTTTTAAGCAATTGTTAATGCACGCATCTGGGGCGCCTATGCAGGAGAATGTAGATTGCACTACATGTTTCTTAGCGCCATGTACGTCAAAGTGAGAACAGTCATTCTAGGCCCACTAGTTAAAGTGGAGTTCCACCCATTTTAGTCACTTTAGATGTATGTAATTCCCTTTTTAAAACTACTTTTACCAATGGAAAGTTTTTTTTTTTTTTTTTTTTTTTTTTTTTTTTTTTTGCTAGTAAATACCTGATTTTCTGCTTTATTTATCTTCATCTCACTTCCGGGTCTGGTCGGCAATTACGTCATTTGGCGATTTGCAGTATGTGCTGGGATGTATCTCGGGGCATGAAATCTCACATTATTACACAGGAGATGAGCTGTACTGTGTGTTCTGCCCCGCCTCCGCCCCGCCTCCTCTCGGTGAGCCGTATGTATTGTATTGAGGCCGTACTCCGCCCCGCCTCCTCTCAGTGAGCATGGACTGAAAGCATTATATCCTCACTGAGCTCACTGAGAGGAGGCGGGGCAGAGCACAGCCTCAATACACTACATACATACATACAGCTCACTGAGAGGAGGCGGGGCGGAGGCGGGGCAGAGCACGCAGTGCAGCTCATCTCCTGTGTAATAAAGTGAGATTTCATGCCATCCCAGCACACACTGCGAATCGCCGAATGACGTAATCGCCGACCAGACCCGGAAGTGAGAAGAGGATAAATAAAGCAGAAAATAAGGTATTTACTAGCAACAAAAAAAGAAAACTTTCCATTGGTAAAAGTCGTTTTAAAGGGGATTACATAGATCTATGTAATCCAATTTATTAAAAATGGGTGGAACTCCACTTTAACTCTGATGACATGTAGGGGCTTCTATGGAAAACATAGGGCTTGCAAATTTTGTAATTTTAGGGCTTGACATGTTGGGTATCTATTTACCCAGCATAACTTCATCTTTTATATTTGACCAAATAAGGAATAATATGTTTTTTACGTGCCCTAAAATCTACTTTAGTGTATTTTTAGGAAACTTTTATGTTTCATATACTGTAGCTCTAATATTGTGTGACATAATACACCACTATTTTGCTCTCTAGGATGCCCATTTTCAGAAAATAGATAATGCATACGTAATCTTCAGGCTCGAAAATGATTTTGTGCAAAAAATGTCTCAGGCAGTGAAAGGGTTGAAGTAGAACTATGGATAAAACTCCCCCCCCCCCCCAATTTTTGATAGAGTAAGGGGGAGGGTTATAACACCTGTCATATGTGTTTTTTTTTTTTTTTTCCCCAGCTGTGTTCATCTTGTTGAGACCAATTCCCTTTACGTCTAGACCCATAGCCAAAACCGGAAGTGAGGGCAAATCTCTTCAAAGAGAAGGAATCCCTTGGTGATGATGGGGGGGGGGGGGGATAGGATGAATCTCCCTAATGGCGACACAGACAGCATTACAAACCTGACCGGTGTTATAATCGATTATCGATTCTTTTGATGACATCCCAATGCACCTTGCCAAAAGATGAGCAATTGTAGCACAACACAAAATACCGCATTACTGTAAGTTGTGGTGCACTGCTTTAACAAAAAAAAAGTGCACCTATTTGTGTTCGGCCTAGTCTACGCTTGTGTTGCTAAAGCCCCGTACACACGTACCGATTGTCAGCCGAACGATCGGCCGTCTTTTGTCCAGGGCTGTCGTGTCTGTTGAAAACTGCAAAAGACTGCACACGAATTTTGTCGGCCAACAACAGCCTTTGGCCGACAAAAAAAAACACACGGAAAGTTAACCATCGCATGACTCCTGCAGAAGTGATGTCATGTGATGGTTAACTTTCCGTGTGTTTTTTCTTTTCTGAGCATGCCCAGTCTTGCTAATCTGCTGTCTGTCGGCCGAATTCTGTACTGACTGGCGAACAATCGGCTGTTCTGGTGTTGGCCAACAAAAATTTTAATGCCTGCACGACAGATTCTTTTCGGCCGAAAGTGCGCTGTCGGCTGTCGGAAGCATCATACTAACAAGCCTACAATCGGCCGATCGGTCATCGGCCGAATATTTACGGCCGACAATCGGTACGTGTGTACGGGGCTTTAGTTAAGTCGGGTACACACAGGACGAATGTCAGGAAACAATGGCTGGTTAAAAATCACCGACATTCGCCCTGTGTGTATGTCGATCTGTTGGACAGAAGTCGGCTGTTTGGCTGGCTTCTTTTGGACGTGCATGCTGGAAAACCAGCATCTGACGACTCCCAATCAGCGGTGTCAGCCAATGGCAGAGAGTACTGATCAGACTGTTCTGGGGAGGAGGCCGTCCCCCTGTCTGAACACAACAGCTCAGCAGGGGAGATCGCTGAAAAAACCTTGCATGGTTAGTGCAGCGGCTCCAACCTGACCTGACAGTGTGTTTGACGAAAAAAACGAATAGTGTGTACCCGGCTTTAGACCTATTAAAGCACCTACTGCTTTAACGTACATTTTTTTAAAAAATGTGTTTTTGATGCTTTTATGATGCTTATTTGAAGCTTTAATAAAATTTGGCAAATGCCCTGTATGTGTTGCTTTCCTATTTGCTTTAAAGGGGGAAGTAAAAGTAATGTGAAATGGGAAGTGACGATGAGGAAGTCGCCAGATTTGAGGCATGTAGTGGAGGTGTTGGTGTAATCTCTGGTATGATTCTGGTGGTTTTTTTTTTTTTTTTTTTTTTTGTGGCTCAGTAGTACCCCTGCTTAGCAGATCTCTAGCACATTAATTTCATGGCTCAGTGGATCTCTCGCTCAGTGGTTCCCTGACATTAATACCACAGGTTTAGTAGATTCCCCACTCAGGGTTTTCCTGACTCAGCAGTACCCCATGCTTAGTAGTACATTCCACTCCCTCATCTGCTCAGTAGTATTCCACCCAGCTCAGTAGTACATTGTTTGCTCTCAGTAGTAGTAGTATCTTTCTCCCTGCTAGGTAGTAACACTTGATTTATGAAAATATGAGTGCTAGATCTAGTGCAGCTCTGCATAGTAGCCAATCAGCTTCTAATTTCAGCTTGCTCAATAAATAAATCTGCAGCTACAAATTTGTAGCTGCTGACCTTTCACTTGCCTGTCCAGGGAGCTCGTAATGTTGGCACCCGAAGCGGACCCGTCCATCGGCTTCGGGTGCAGGCGCCTTACTAAGGGAAACAGGAAGGCTATTCCCTACTGCGCATGTGCGAGTCACGCTTCGCTTTCTCAATGGTCCTGCTGTTTTCTGGGACCTGTATGTGTTTCCCAGAAGGCAGTGGGGGAGGGAGAAGGGGCCGAAAATGACATGGGTCACCGTGGTGCTCTTACCTGGAAGTAGGAGGGGGGGGGGGAAAGCGGTAAAGCGGAGCTTCCATTATGGGTGGAACTCCGCTTTAAACTAAGATATAAAAAAAAAAAATACTGGAAGCTGATTGGTTTCTCTGTAGAGCTGCACCAGATTTTGCACACTCCAGTTTTAGTAAATCAACCAAAACAACCTGTCTAACAGTTTGCGTTTAAAAATAGGGGTTGAGTTAGCACATATTTGCAAATACAAGTGTAAGCTGCAGAGGCCACAACAAGGCATCCCATTATTATCTACAGTCCTAACTCTATACATTTTTGAGAGCCTCCATAGTAGAAGCACATGCATTATAATGCGAAAGGCAGAGGGCAGGTGAGCCTGGAAGGAGCCCACCCCTCCCTAAAGGCACAGAGGTGCACTGGACACCCAGCACATAGAACAATGGCAGCAAGGGTGCCCAGTGCATCCCCTCACCAGTATTCCAACAGTACAAACAAATGGCCCCTGCCTCCACCTATAACTGGCCTTCGCAGCAAGGAGCACATGGAAGGGCAACGCATGTAATACAAAACCAAAGAAAATTCCCAGCTCAACTCGCCAGCCAGCCTGCTACCAACCAAATTACCTGTCTAACAGATTGCATTAAAAACAGGGGTTTAGTTGGCACACATTTATAAATGCATGCGTAATTCGGTTGGTTTCTCCTCTGCCCCATGTTTCCAATAAAAATGTGAAATGTATTTTTTTTTTTTTTTTTTTTGCAGTATTGTGGTGTACTCTGAGCTTAAAAGGTGAACGTGGTTGTCGCTGTGCACATATGTGGTTACAAACTATGCATAGAAATCCCATTAATATGGTTTTCGTTAGGTTGATCACTTTCACAATAAAAAGTATTTGTGGTTAATATTCTGACTGTTTTGATTTTTATCTACACAAATAGAAAATGTAGTCGTGATTGAAGTTTTTGGTGATGCTTTGCTTAAAGTGGAGGGACTATGAATGTCCAAGATTTTATTGTATGCATGCCATTAGAACCAGTTAGAAGCAAAGTGCTGTAGAAGAGTTTAGAACCACAAAGTGTTCTGCAGAAGCCTGACATCGTGAGAATCTGTGAATCTCCTAGAACCCTATGATAATGGAGTGCGAAACCACATGCCTTTTGTCATTAGCTTGGTTACTGAGGTTTACAAAAGTGTGTTGTAAGCTTTTCATGGGTAAGCAGCGTGTTGTCATTCACCCAGAAAAGCCTGCTAAAAGTATCATACAAAACATTGCGGTGTAGTTCGCACTGAACTGTTGACACACATTGACTTTTGTGTCTATTTACCAGTTGTAGTCTTGCTGAAGTTTGCCTAAAGGTCCATTCACACTGGCCACATGCTAAAATGTTCCCTTTTGCATGCAGGGAGCTGTCTGTTTTTGGCTGCAGTGAGGAGCGGCGTGGGCAGTGCGATTCATGTTTTACCGCATTGCATGATTGCGCTTATTTTTTTGCCAACTTTATTGGCAGTGTCACTCAAGGTGAGACTTCATTCATGTCACTGGACAGCAGTGCTGTGTGGTGACAAGCATTGAAAATTGTTTGTGCCTTGGCAGTGACTGGTGTTCTTCTAGTGCTGGAAACGCCAGTCACTGCATGAGTGTGAACAGGCCCTAACCCTCACTAGTGCTGTCCTAGAAGGATAAAACTAAAATATAGAGGAACCCAGTGAATCCAGTGTTCTCCTGCTTTAGTTCACCAAGTTACATACCGTTATCTTCTTTTCATTGGGAACCTGCTGTCTCTTCTATTATTGCAGCCAGCACACTGATAATGTGATGCGTGGCATGCACATCTCATTTAGATTGTCCCGAATCCTCTTGGGATAGGTGATGTGAATGCTCCAAGGCCTGTGTCATTTTCACATAAGTGAGAAAGGGCTTTAGAAAACAAAAATAATAAATCGCATTTGTGAAAGAAAAAAATCTGTGAATGTGTTAGAGGTAGATATAAAGAAAGAAATATATATTGGCGTTAGTCGCCAACAGTACCTGCGCAAATGGCAAAAAATGAAATAAATGTGTGCCATGTAAAATCTATGCAAAATTAAATCAATCATAAAGTGCAGCATATAGGCGTGAACCATATAAAAAGAGCTGCAGCTGAATCGCAAAAAAAACGTAAGAATGGTATAAATACACCTATTGAGGTGTACAGAGCCGCACTCGTCTAAAGTGCACGAAGTGTAATATAATATAATTTATATTGTGAACCATTGACAGATAATAATACATATATAAAATTATTGATACCAATTAAAATAAAGTGCATTAACGATAGTGAATAAATATAAAGTGCAACAGCAATGAGTGAAGAAATCACATATAAAGTCCCATGTACCAACAAGCTTCAGTGCAGTCTCTAAAGGATTCTTCCACACATAAACAGATCTTCAATCCCTTCACCACATGGACACCCAATGTGTGAAAAGGCTTACCAGAAAGCACCGACCCCTTAGTTATAGGGGGTCAGTGTAGGCAGAATGATAATCATCAGAAGCCAATAATTCCAGAGTAGATTTGAGCCCTCCTGGAGGATCCACCTTACAAACGCCAATATGCTGCTATACGACAGAATCCTTAGCCAGCCCCACGTTCCTCAGCTGAGGTGCGGAGTCTAAGCGCCAGCTGGTGTTCACCAGAGCTCCTGATGGTGGAGATGGACTCCACTGCTTGTTGGCACCAGGTCGCGGTCCTCAGGGTCGCTCCACCATGAGGTGAGTGAGTTCAGATCCGGGAGCGGATGAACCGATCTGGATTAGACGGAAGCGTAGTCACATAAAAGTCATCAGCCAATGGGAATTGAGAGCCAAGAAGGTCATCAGCCAAAAGGGAAATTGAGAGCCAGGAATGTCGCCAGCCAAAGCCAAGTAATGCACGAAGGACCACGGAAAACAGAAGATGGCAAGCAAAGATGCACCTAGAAGCACAAACACACGAGCAACAATGCTTCCCATTGGCTGATGACTTTTATGTGACTACGCTTCCGTCTAATCCATATCGGTTCATCCGCTCCCGGATCTGAACTCACTCACCTCAAGGTGGAGCGACCCTGAGGACCGCGACCAGGTGCCAACAAGCAGTGGAGTCCATCTCCACCATCAGGAGCTCTGGTGAACACCGGCTGGTGCTTAGACTCTGCACCTCAGCTGAGGAACGTGGGGCTGGCTAAAGATATAAAGAAAAAAAAGAGTATCTTCATTTTAAAATGACTGTCATGCCCCATACACACATGCAGATTATCTGCAGACTTTTGTCTGCAGACTTACCAAAACCATATAATATGAGGTCAAACCTAAACATTTTCAATTTGTATGCAATCCGGCAGGCCCTTGTACTACATAGAAAAGGTAAGTCTGCAGACAAAAGTCTGCAGATAATCTGCACGTGTGTATGGGGCATTATTTAAATAAAAAACGCTGCTAAGGCAAGCCATTGGACGGTGAAAATTTTATTTTCTGCAACCACAGGTTGCAGGAAAGAAATTTGGACGATTCCCCATCAATGCTGACAGGGGAATCTCTCCTTTTGTCTGGGGTGGGGGGCGAAGGGGAAGCCATCCCTGAAGACAGTGATTATTGCTAGGGGCTATAACAGCCGCTAGCGATAATCACAAGTAAAATCCGGCAGGCTGGTTGAACCCATTTTGATCGATTTTGATCAACTTGGTACATTCAGCCTGCCCATACACTATTCGAATCTCGGCCAGTTTGGCTTGCCTAAGAGGGATAAAGTGACGGCAACTAAAAGCTTCCTTGTTGTGACTGAGCTTGCCCCCAACTTTCACTTGTTTTTTTTTCTTGGAGGAATGTGGGGGTTCTCAAAAAACAGGCAGTTCTCACAAGTGTCACGTCTTTGGCTGTTTAACATGACCCAGCATTTATTTAGATGAGCAGTTGTCAATTAATGCTGCTGCAGGTTTTTGTAGGCACTTCCAGGAAAGTGCACTTTATACCTGCTAGCGCCTTATACCTACATTTTTAAAGTGACACTCCCTTAAAAGCTAGCTTTGGATAGAATTTTGCAGTTGAGCATTGGGGAACAAACCAAAAATCAATATATTGCAACTTACCAGTCCTTGCATTTGGTAGCTACATTCTTTTTTCAGGTTTTTTTTTTTTTTTTCGCCCATGATCCTGTAGTTATCATTTTCCGTGGGATTGCTAACAGTGATAATTTTGAAGCTCTGTTGCTCAGCTATCAAGATATATCACAATTTTAGCTTGGTGACAAAATTGCTAGTGACAGTCGCTGTTAATGCTTCTCTATGAAATGTTGCAGCAGTCTCTATGCTTGGCTGCAAATCACCAAAGGAGAGAAATTTGTAACAGAACCCAACCCAATGCCAAATTGCCAGCAACTCTAGTAATTAAATTGCTAGCCACAAATTGCTGTGATTCGCTGGTATTAGCGATTTTGTAGAAGTGAATAACAAAACCAATGTGTCATCAATCTAAAGCTTGCCAAAATCTCAGATTGAAAATCAAGTCGCTCCACACCAGTGTGTGGCAATCCCTGCTTAAAAGAAGAGGACAGTTTAATCGACTAAGGCTGGCCATACATTTTAAATTATTTTTTTTTTTGTTCAACCAGCTATAGATGACAACACTAATTGATCGGGAAAATCAATATATCAACCAGCCTGCCCATACATGGATGCTGAACCAGCTGATTTTTGTTCATGTATACCCGCCTTAAGGGACACGATTAAAAACTTTTCTAACATTGACTGCAGCCATTATTCAATGTATTCTGGCAACAGCTGGTGGGATTGGGGGGGGGGGGGGGGAAATCTTCCATCTATTTTCATTTTCATTCAAGTGTTACTAAACCCACAACAGTAAAACCAGTCTGTATGTGCAGTAAAGCATTCTTGTTATACTCACTGTGGAACCTAAGGGGTTAATCCTCATTGTGTAAAAATACTTTTTGATCTGGTCTCCTCTGATCCTCTCCTTCTTCCACAGTCCCCAATCTATCTCCTGTTAAGACAGAGCCATTAGAGGTACCCTGCACATTGGGGATAGACCGCCATGGTTTTTCCAGGGCTGATACAGATATTTTGGTCACAAAGTATTGGTATCTGCTGATATGGGCCGATATTCTGCAAATTAAATCACACATCCAATGCAGAGTGACCAGTGCCCCCATCCAATGCAGCGTGACCAGTGCTGCCTGATTACACAGAGCTTACCCGGCGCGGGCGCTGTCATACGATGTCCCGCCTCCTGGACCGGCTCCTAAGATAGACGTCACCAGTGTGCTGTCTATCATAGGAGGGAGCTGGTTCAGGAGGCGGGACTTCGTTTGACAGAACGTATCAGAAGAACCCTGCTCTGTGTAATCAGGCAGCGCTCTAATCCCCCCCCCCCCTCCCCTCCGGAGGCAGCCCAATAGGCCCTACCTTAAGAAAATATCGGTCATATTGCCAAGTTTGTGACCGATACTTTCAAAAAAGTGAATATTGACCTCCGATTATTGGCCAAATCGATAAACGGTCGATCCCTACTGCACATGCTCAGTTTTGTGTGTGTATTGCTAGAGTTTTCCTTTCTTGGGAGGGTGCATGTGATCAGCACAGGGCCTACCAGCAGAGGCTCAGGGGTCCTGCAGCCTCATAGGACAGTCAGAGTAGAGTGAAAACTCTGCCTACAGGCTTTATCCAGACACAGATAGAAGTCCTATGACTGCCATTTCCTGCGGATGAGAAAATGTATTTTGCAGTTTACATTTACTAAAATAATTGCATTTCCATGTTTTGTGTACTATGGGAGACCAGATATAGTGCATGTAGGGTCCTGGGTTTAGTAACCCTTTAAGGCTGATGATGCAAAGACGACTCTGTCAGCAATGCTGCCACTAATTTGCCAGCGGGAGGATTGCTGAGAGGCTCCCTGTTTTGTCACTATGTAATCGCTCCCCCTGTAGCTGAGGTAGCAAGATGTCACTTACATTGCTAGCGTCTCTCACTTCATCTGGCAACAGATTCCTTGGGAATACACAGGCAGCCTTTTTAGCAACTCTGCCGCTGGTGATTTGTTGGTTGTGGCAGAATTGTCCATGTATCATCAGCCTTACTGATGGTAACATTGTAAGAGTGAAAGCCGGCCATAGAAGGTTCAAATCTCGGCCAGTTCAGCAGAAACCGGCCAAGATTTAAACCACGTATGGGTAGGCTGAATGTACCCAAGTTGATTGCCTTGCGGATTTTACAGGTGATTATTGCTGATGGCTGTTATAGCCCCTAGCAGTAATCACTGTTTTCTCAGCTCAGAGGGATTCCCCCATCAACATTGACTGCGTTGATGGGGGGGGGGAGGAGACAATCTAGCGACTTTTTTTTTTTTCTTAACCTGCAACCAAAATCGCTCCGTTTATGCCAGGCCTGAGAGCCCATTCATACTGCCGCAACTTGTCAGGCGACTTGTCAGCCTGACAAGTCGCGGTCAGTCGTGGTCCATTGAGTAGTACAGGACCCGTTCTAATAGGAGCGACACAAGTCGCTCCGACTTAGAAAAAGGGTCCTGTACTTCTTTGGGGCGACCTCGGAGCGACTTGCATAGACTTCCATTATGTGAAGTCCCTGCAAGTCGCGCCGAAGTCGTGGTGCACACGACTTCACAGGTTGCCCCCCGAAGTCGTGTCGCCTCAGTGTGAACCGGCTCTAAGACTGCAAAGTGCACAGAACGGACAGGGTCGACATTTTTTTTACTTATTGAATAGATCTAAACAAATGCCTTCACTAGAGTTTCTAACAGACCTAACAGGGAGAAATTAAGAGAAGTACATTGTAGGGGTTTGCATACATTTTAATTCACTCTGCTAGCAGTAAAATGACTATAAACAATACTTTCCAAAATGCATATACTGTCCGTATTTGGGTTATTTTGCCCTGATACCTTTTTTATGATGGTCTTCCTCCCTCCTTCTTTGTATTTTACCACTTCAGTTTTATTGTGTAGCAAAAATCTCATCAAGTAAGTCATGATGTATAAATATAGATTGTACAACTGGGTGGAGTTATCATGGTGTTATTTTGGGCACAGGCTTGTGCCTTAACCAACAGGTTTAACAGCAGAGATAAATGAATAGATTTCCACAAACTAGGAGTCAACCCAAACCTCATCATATTTATCCATTAGATTTTCTATAGGAAATTTATGCCAAATCAGTGGTGTTTTCATTTCCTCTTGACCTTTGATGAGCTTTTCTTGCATATCAAGTCCATAGTTATGTTGCTTTTGTCTCACCCAATTGGGTGGAATGTATCAAAACTGTTGAAGATAGAATCCAGAGCAGTTCCCATCTTCAGCTTGTTCAGTTATGCCCCGTACACACGCGTCGATAATTGGCCGTGAATTTTCGGCCAACGTCCGATCGGCCGATTTTCGGCTTGTTAGTATGATGCTTCCGACAACCGACTCCGACTTTTCGGCCGAAAAAAATCTGGTGTGCAGGCTATAAAATTTTTGTTGGCCGTCAACACAACGGCCGATTTTCCGTCAGTCAGTACAGATTTCGGCAGACAAAAATCTGATGAGCAAGACTGGGCATGCTCAGAGAAGAAAAAACACACGGAAAGTAAACCAGCGCATGACATCACTTCTGAAGTAGATTTTTGTTGGCCGAGAAAATTCGTGTGCAGTCTAGGTACATTCCAACCAACAAAACGCCACTCTGGACAAAAGTCGGACTATCGGTCGGCCGATAATCGTTGCGTGCGTACGAGGCTTTAGACTTCATTCACATGGTGCATATGAATCCATGCTCCGTGTTTTCCAGCACAGGGATACACAGGTTTTCTGTGCATCCCCGTGTAGGCAGTCCCATAGCTGTAACTTGGGACATAGTGGCTGCACGTGACATCCATGCAGGTGCACGGTCCCAAACACATTTAGGTGAAGCTAAAAAGATAAATGCAGGAGTGCCAGCCTAAGCAAGGCCTTCTAGTGCTTTGATCTAGGGCCGGCCAAATTGCCACCTTTAATTATGCAGGTTATACTCCTTGCTTTCCATTATCACACAGTAGTTGTGCTTTACTGCTGCTTCTTATAATCCAGATCTGATTTTGTTGACTCATTGAGAATTATGACTCCTTATGTTAATATCTCATCTCATTAATTGTTAAGCTGCCCATGGATGGATCGAAATTTAGCTGGTTCAGCAGGAACCAAACAAATTTAAATCCATCTTTGGCTATTTCCTGCACAACTTCTGATGAATGGGACTGTTAAAAAATATTTCTTCATCAACTGGCTGCACCCGCTGATCAGTGTATTCTGAGGAGGAAGAGTCCTACTCTCAAAATACAATGGCACAGAGGGAAGAGAATCTTTTGGGTTGTTTTTTTTTTTTTTTTTTTTTTTTTTTTTTCAATCTACACACTGGCTGATTGAAGAAAAAAAATGAAGCATCTATGGCCAGCCTTTAGAGTTTAAGGGAATGGTTAAAACTTGTCAGTTTATTTTATTTTTTTTCAGCTCACCATATGCTGGGGGGGCATTGCGTGCATTTTTTAGAACCAATCATTCAGTAGAGAACCTGTAGTCTTAAGGCCCGTACACACGTACCGATCGTCGGCAGAAAAGCCGACAGCCGACAGTGCACATTCGGCCGAAAAGAATCTGTCGTGCAAGCATTAAAATTTTTGTATGCCGACACCAGAGCGGCCGATTGTTCGCCAGTCAGTACAGAATTCGGCCGACAGACCGCAGATTTGCAAGACTGGGCATGCTCAGAAAAGGAAAAACACAGGGAAAGTTAACCATTACATGACATCACTTCTGCAGTCGGCTGTAGTCGGCAGACAAAATTCTTGTGCAGTCTTTTGCACTTTTCAACAGACACGACAGCCCGGGGACAAAAGACGGCCGATCGTTCGGCCGACGATCTGCACGTGTGTACGGGGCATCACATTGTAAAGCACTTCAAGTAGTGCGAACTTTCAGAGCATCAAAAATATTGCCTGTAGCCTCTGGGAATCAACGTAAGGACGAGCAGGCTCCTCCCCTGTACGCGTTGCGTCAGAGACAGTGTTTTGTGTTTGGCACGGATTGCAGCCTTGTGCACATTATTTTATCATTTTCACTATATTTTATTTAGGGTTTGCGCTGATTATTATCACTGTATTTTTGCCACTGTTAATCTAGAGTGTTCTCCACCTCTATTCAGTGCTGGTCTTTGAGTGGTGAAGTAGTTGCAATACACCTGGCTGATTCTTACACCTAACCTTTCCAGTGAAAATGCAAGAAGCACACTGGCTTACCTCCCAATTGCTTACCCTCCAGAGACACAACAGCAGAACATTGATCAGCTCCTGAGTTATAGTGGCTCCCTTCTTTGACACGCATATACCACATCCATGTCCGCATTCCTTTCATGAGTACTCCAGAAGGGATCCCTTTACTTGGCAATGTCAAGGAGCTGAGAATAAAGACGTAATGGCACTCTTGCTATAAACTGCACTGAGCAAAACCAGTTAAACGCTCAGGGTGATGGCTATTCTCCTGCACCGAGGCTAGGTAATTTTATTGATGCAGCTCCCTTCCTCTAATTCTAGCTCCTTCTCAGGCTGGCAAAAGACTGCCTAGCTGACTAAGGCAGATTTCACTGTAATAAGGTCTGACTTCTTTAGAAAACTGTCTGCCCTTGTAGAAACCAGGGCCCAAAAGCACTCTTCGGTTTCTCCACTATCTGAATCTATTCAAGAGTATGACCCTGAACTTCTTGACCTCGTTGAACTTATTCAGGAAGAAGAGGTGGATGCAGAAGAGAATCCTGGGACAGAGTTTTCACCTTCTGCATGTTGTGAGTCACAAGATACTCACTTGTTGATGCAGTGTGTTAGCCTTTGTCTAGCAGTACCAGACTCTATTCTGCCTAAACAAGCTTCTATGAGCACTAAATGACTGTCAAATCCTAAAAATAATTTTCTCTTGCGCACACACAAATTCACTTTGCACGAGCATTTGCCGGATTCTGAAGTTAAAGCTGAGTTTTATACTAAGGAAACATATTTTGAGCATAAAAAGTCTGTCTCAGTGGTGTATCCTGCCATTTCTGTTCTCAACGAACATCTTGCTAGTCCTGTTGAGAATTTTCCCTCCTTTACGGATCCTGTTGAGAATTTTCCCTCTAAGGATTCTTTCAGTAGACTCTTATAAACCCTTTTGAAGGCAACCTTGGCTCTTGCTAGTCCTGCCTTACAACCAGCCCCAAACTGTTATTGACTGGACAAGTGAATAGAGAGCACAATCCTGTTTTTGAGGACCCTGTTCTGCTGCAAAAATTGTAGCTGTCTCTTGTAGAGTGAAGAATGTACTTTAAAGGCTTGGTCTGCTGAACCTGATTTCAAATGGTGTGCCTTTTTTAAACATGCCTTTTGATACTGAATATCTGTTTGGTGAATCCTTTGATAAATTTATCAAGCAAGCTACTGCAGGGAAAGTGCTTATACCCCACAATAAACAGCCCAAGCCCACTACTATTATGGCTACTGCCCCTTTCTAATAAAAGGGACTTTTTGTTCCACCTAGGCAAGTCCAAAGTGTGTCTATCATTTTTATGTCAAGCTTTGGACCCCAAAACCCTTCAACCCTAGCCTGAAGCCCTCTTCGCTGGGTAGGTCCACTCTCACACTCCAGAGTGGGGGGGGGGGGGGGGGGAGGGTTGCGACAGGGTGGATCAGAGACATTCCAGACCCTTGGGTCCAATCTGTCATTTCCAGGGGCTACAAATTAGAATATCTATCCCCACCTCCTTCTTGATTCCTAACCTCTGATCTGCCAGCTTCACTAAAGACGGGTAGATGTGTATGCATTCCCTCCAATCTGGATTTTTCCTTGACTACTCTGAAAGATGGTCTAGGAGAACTTTGTAATTAAACTTCTGACAAATGAGCCTTGGGCTCTTCTGAACAGGCCAGGCCACCTGTCAAAATGCCCTTTGTTCCATTCTGCTTGCATTAAAGAGGTATGGCCATAGTGTCCCTTACTTCTGCACTCCTGTGACCCAGCTTCAGCCTACAGCTGGCTAAAGACTAAACCTTGCTGTCTGCTGACATCATAGCTGTTTCAGGCTCTGCAGGGATTTGGACAATGATCCACCCGGGTTGCCTGACCAGCAGCTGGCTCAGCCTTTCAGCGATCCACTGAGAACCTGAGCCACCTGCTCCCACCCCATCCACAGCCCAGCACTCCAGTGAGTGCTGTAGGGGCAGAGCAAAGAGCAAGTGATTCACAGTCACCACTAGGGCTGAACGATAGTCGATGTGATATCGACTATCGTGTTGCGGGCGATTGTCACATCGCCGAACATACGATAGTAGGCATAGGCAGGGAGAAGTCGGGAGGACTCAGTGGTTGTAGAAGGTAGCAGAACACAGCCCGAAATCCATCCCACACATGTTCAGTCTGCCTGCCTGCAGCTAGTTCTCCTGACTGAGCAGCTGCACAGCTAACCAATCATGCATGCCTGCACACCTGATTGGTTCACTGTGCCGCTACTCACGACGTGATTGGTTTGCTGTGCCGCGCTCCCCGCTCGGTCAAGAAAACTAGCTGCAGGGCGGCAGACTGAACGTGTGGGATGGATGTCATGTCGGGCTGTGTTCTTCTACCTCCTACCACCACTGTGAGTCCCGACTCTGCCTAATCCACACTGTCAGTGTCTTCTGCATTCCACCCAGTTCAATATCGCGATATATATATATATATAGTTGAAAAACAAATATCGCAATGTACTTTTTTTTTTTCACAATATCGTGCCGCCCTAGTCACCACACTGCTCAGTAAAGGCTCGAACAGAGCAATCGGTGACCGTGTGATCGTTTGGTCTTACAGCCGGCGGAGGACAGCCACATAGGAGACTGACTTTTTTTTTTTTTTTCTCTTTTAAAGGAATAGCTGTTGAAACCCAGACACTATATATTTCATATAAATATTCTGGTAGTTGCCACTTTACACACAGGAATTCATGAAGTACATGTAGCCTAAAATATAAGGCAGCACTCACAGGGCTTGAAAGGTGAAAACACAGTGAAAATTTTTTATTTCAACATTTGCAATGAGGTAAAACTGCACGATTCTGCATAAAATGAGAATCACAATTTTGTTGCTTAGAATAAACATCACGATTCTCTCATGATTAAAACATGTTTATAGTTATCTCTCATGATTATTGGCGTAACATCATTTTTCACATTATACAATACAATTGGGCTAACTTTACTGTTTCGTTTTTTTTTTTTTTTTTTTATATATTTATTAAAGTGTATTTTTTTCCCCATAAAATTGCATCTGAAAGACAGCTGTGCAAATACTGTGTGACATAAAATATATTATAACTATTGCCGATTGCCATTTTATTCTCTAGGGTCTCTGCTGGAAAAAATAAATATATATAGATATATATATAGATATAGATCATGTTTGGGGGTTCTAAGTAATTTTCTAGCAAAATATGATTTTAACTTGTAAGCAACAAGTGTCAGAAAAAGGCTTAAAGCAGAAGTTCTGGCCTCAAATACCTTTTTTTTTAATAAAAATACCCCTATAATACGAATCCATCGCCCTTTACAGAACCGCTATTCTCTTACTTACAAGGTGTACGGTAATGGATTTTAGTCAAAATCTTACTTTTAAAAATGCTGTCTGGGCGCAGCCATCTTGGATGTGGGCATCTGAAGCCGCAGTGCAATTTGCTGTGTCCTTCTTCCTGATTCCAGGGAGTGTTCTGGGAGTTCTTCCTGATTCCAGCCTCCTGGGAGTGATGACAAACAGCTCCCAGGATGCAATGCAAAGGCGGAAGTGATGCCGGTGGCCATGGCCACAGAGGGGGGAGAAGGAGGAAGTACAATCAAAAATGCCCTAAAAATAAGGTAAGGGGCCCCCGAAAAAAATGATGAAAATGCCCAATTATTGTTCAGCATAGCGAGCACTCCAGGAATCACTAAATTTGCAAAATAGACCAGAACTCCACTTTAATCTTTAATTGGTTAAACTGCCCTCATTTACGACCCATTTACAGACCAAAGTTCAACCTTTTGATCTAAAGGAACCAAATAAAACATGTTTATAGTTATCTCCCAGCCTGAACAATGTTGATTAAACATTTGCCAGAGCCTTTTTTTGTTTTGACTGCTGTGAGTGAGCAGAGAATGGCTCTGCACTGTATAAATTTTGGAGGTGCCAAATTAAGATCATGAGGGGGGTTGACAATGAGGCACAAGCTCAACTTGCTCAGGACAACTGTGAAGTTAAACTAAACGATATATATACATCCCCCCCCCCCCAAAAAAAAAAACCTCCATAAATACCCAAATGTGATATGTGATAGCATCACATTTGGGTAGTAATAATTGAAGGTTGTGTGTGTTGTTTTTTATTTTTTTTGTTTCTATCCTTACTACCCAAATGTGGGTATTGATGACTGGTGGATGTGTTTTTTTTTTTTTTTTTTGGGGGGGGGTTGTTGTATATATGTGTGTGTGTGTATGTGTATATAATATATATATATATATATAATATTATTGTGCAAAGGTAAAGTGGTCATAAATGAAGGATGGGGCTAAACCCAGCTGTGACGAACGCGGGGTGTCAGATCCCTGCCCTCCCCACTAACTTGTGACAAAGGACTGGCTGATCTCACACCGTGCTGTAATTTGTGTAACAATGCTGCACTCAACTGCGCCATTGGCTCCTGCTGATGTCAAACTTGGCCAATCAAGAGATAGTGGAAGGGATCGAATAGCAGCTCCACGTCTGAATGGCTATACAGAGCTGCAGGTTGACTCGGGTGTCCCCATAGCAAGCTGCTTGCTTTGGGTGCACTTAACAGGAGGGAGGGGCCAGGAGCTCCTGCCAGGGACCCGAGAAGAGGAGGATCCGGGCTTCCCGGTGCAAAACCACTGCACAGTGCAGGTAAGTAGGGAGAGGGCAGTACCCAGGAATAGATGTAAAGCTCCATAGTGGGTAACCATCAGTAGTGGGTGGAGCCAAAGTGTGGGAGCCAGAGTGAGGGAAACAGAGTAGACAAAGTATGCAAAAAAAAGTGTGCTGATCACCAGTGGCGGCCGGCGCATTGGGGGCGCAGGGGCGCCGCCCCCCCATCCATGCGTCTGGCCCCCTAATCTGCATGCCGGACGCATAGAGTTCAATGGGGTTTTTTTTTTCTGAAGCACGTGATTAGAGCCAAAGGCTCTAACAGGCTTCAGAAAAGGGTGGACCCGGGGCGCAGAGCAGTACGCCCCGAGCCCACCCATTGTGTGATCATAGAAATTCTCTCTACAAGGGATTGATGTCAGAAAAACAAGTGTGATGATGAATTCTGCCAACCTCTACGGATCATGAATGGTGGTAAAATTTGTCAAAACTCATAAACCTAGATGTAGGTAAGGCAAAAAAATGCCATCAAGGAAAATCACTGGTAAAATGAGGAAGCCTTCTAGGCCAGGATCAAATTTAGCCAGCTCACAAAGTGTGTAGAACACCGGAGCCAAGACAAACTCCTGATGAGAGGACCATACATATATATTTTTGGCGTCAATCCTATCCCCACAAAATGAAGAAACAGTCAATCCTATATGATGCAGTGTCCTGGTGTAATGGAAAGATTCGCATCATAGGAAGCAATTATAGCTCATTTGTTCATTGAGGTCTTTCAGTGCTGCGGTTTGTAAAGCGTAGATCCAGTAACATTCATGTTGCAGTAAAATGTAATGGCAAACTCCACCTCTGGTCAGCGGGAGAACGCAGTCTATTACTGTACATTTGAGGGTGCGTCATCAATGATTTAGTTCAAGGAAATGGCATGCAACTGGTTGTGTGGAGGATCCTGAAGGCCAAGGCCTGGTGGATAGCTGATTAGTGAATCCTGACACAATCCCTGAATGAAGTGATGGTTTTGACCATGTAATACAAGCTACATGGGTGTAGATAAATCATGTGTTCTGTGCATGTAAGTCTGTGTTTAACAAAAGCCCATTTGCCAGATTGAGGGTGTAAGAAAAAAAAAAATACTGTCCAACAGGCATATGTCTACATGTTCTGCAGTGAACGCATTGGTAGCCCAGTTTCACTGGTGGTAACCAGGATTAAGAGCCTGGAGTAAATTGTAGTTCAGTTTGGACCAACAAGTCTTTAGGATTATTCCCTTGTGATCAGTGGGGGTAAGCAATCCTGCAATAAGTTAGTGTTGCTAGAAATGATAGGCCAATGGGCAGTCAAGGCATCCTTGACCAGCTTGCTGCCATTGGAGTACCAAGTGGGGAAAAAAAAATACACGGTGGTCCTGGAGGTTTTCCATCAGGTGGTCAGTATCTGTTACTTCAGAGATCACTGTTTTTTTAGCCATTTACAATATATATTCAGTCAGGTCCATAAATATTGGGACATCAACACAATTCTAATCTTTCTGGCTCTATACATCACCACAATGGATTTGAAATGAAACAAACAAGACATGCTTTAACTGCAGACTTTCAGCTTTAATTTGAGGGTACTTGCATCCAAACCAGGTGAATGGTGTAGGAATTACAACAATTTTGTGTATGTGCCTCCCACGTTTTAAGGGACCAAAAGTAATGGGACAGATTCACAATCCTAAATCAAACTTTCACTTTTTAATACTTGGTTGCAATTCCTTTGCAGTCAATTACAGCCTGAATCTGGAACGCATAGACCTCACCAGACGCTGGGTTTCATCCCTGGTGATGCTCTGCCGAGCCTCTACTGCAACTGTCTTCAGTTCCTGCTTGTTCTTGGGGCATTTTCCCTTCAGTTTTGTCTTCAGCAAGTGAAATGCATGCTCAATCGGATTCAGGTCAGGTGATTGACTTGGCGATTGCATAACATCCCACTTCTTTCCGTTAAACTCTTTGGTTGCTTTCGCAGTATGCTTCGGGTCATTGTCTATCTGCACTGTGAAGCGTTGTCCAATGAGTTCTGAAGCATTTGGCTGAACATGAGCAGATAATATTGCCTGAAACACTTCAGAATTCATCCTGCTGCTTTTGTCAGCAGTCGTATCATCAATAAATACAAGAGAACCAGTTCCATTGGCAGCCATACATGCCCACGCTATGAAACTACCACCACCGTGCTTCACTGATGAGGTGGTATGCTTTGGATCATGAGCAGTTCCTTTCCTTCTCCATACTATTCTCTTCCCATCACTCTGGTACAAGTTGATCTTGGTCTCCTCTGTCCATAGGATGTTGTTTCAGAACTGTGAAGGCTTTTTTAGATGTTGTTTGGCAAACTCTAATCTGGCCTTCCTGTTTTTGAGGCTCACCAATGGTTTACATCTTGTGGGGAACCCTCTGTATTCACTCTGGTAAAGTCTTTTCTTGATTGTTGACTTTGACACGCATACACCTACCTCCTGGAGAGTGTTCTTGATCTAGCCAACTGTTGTGAAGGGTGTTTTCTTCACCAGGGAAAGAATTATTCGGTCATCCACCAGAATTGTTTTCCGTGGTCTTCCGGGTGTTTTGGTGTTGCTGAGCTCACCGTTGCGTTCTTTCTTTTTAAGGATGTTCCAAACAGTTGATTTGGCCACACCTAATGTTTTTGCTATCTCTCTGATGGGTTTGTTTTGTTTTTTCAGCCTAATGATGGCTTGCTTCACTGATAGTGACAGCTCTTTGGATCTCATATTGAGAGTGGACAGCAACAGATTCCAAATGCAAATGGCTCACTTGAAACAAACTCTGGACCTTTTATCTGCTCCTTGTAAATGGGATAATGAGGGAATAACAAACACCTGGCCATGGAACAGCTGAGCAGACAATTGTCCCATTACTTTTGGTCCCTTTAAAAAATGGGAGGCACATATACAAACTGTTGTAATTCCTACACCTTTCACCTGATTTGGATGTAAATACCCTCAAATTAAAGCTGAAATTCTGCAGTTAAAGCACATCTTGTTTGTTTCATTTCAAATCCATTGTGGTGGTGTATAGAGCCAAAAATATTAGAATTGTCTCGATGTCCCAATATTTATGGACCTGACTGTATATGTATGTATATATGTGTGTGTATATATATATATATATATATATATATATATATATATATATATATATATATATATATATTATAATGTGTGTGTATGTATTTACTTCCTCTGCAAGAACTGTGAGTGCCGCTATACTAGTTTTTATTTATGTATTTCTTTGTGGGTGTGCACCCGGGCATTCACCTCAAATATAGAGTGCCGTGGTTACCCTTAGGAATAGGAAAATATATAAAATCTTCAGCCCCCCCCCCATAGTAAAGGCAACATCAGTACCACCAGTTCCATGCATGTGCACCCAGCACTTCAGTGGGAGTCCTTTTGTTCACACATTGCCACTATGGCACGCATAAACCGGATGTTTCCCCACTGGAATGTTGGGTGCACATGCATAGGATTGGTGGTGAATTGGGGAATGTCTACATTATAATGGCAAAATAAGCCCTGCAGGATTGGTGACGCTTTTGTTGCTATGGATAAGCATTGGTGGGATTAGCACGGCTGGATCCCTACCCAAGATGGTAGCTCAGTGGAGACGAGAGACTTAGAAATTTAGTGGAGTGTGAGATAGGTAAGCCTGCATGGAATGGTAAGTATGTTTTTTACAACTTTTAACTGTGTGCCTTCTTCCTTCTTTTTTTTTTTTTTTTTATTATTTTCAACAGACTTGTGAGCGCATGAGTAGACAGTAACTGCAGCATACAAAGGTTGTGGGAATATTGGTTTTAGCTGTTAGATGTGCACCTGTAAGTCTACGATTTAGATTGTTTACTCTCGGAAGCTTTGAAATCTGGAAACCATATGGCATTCTGTGTTTTCAGATGTTCTCCTAACTAGTGGATAATGTTGAGAACTTCGTGAGAAGTCTGTGTCAAACACTCTGAAATTTTACTTATCTGACAAATGTTTCAACTTGCCACAGCTTTGCCCTTAGTCCTGTTTACATACTACGTAATTGAAACTTGATTTTCTGGTTTGTTCTCTTTGTGATTGGCTCTCTGAAAGGTGAGCTATCTTTTTCCTTTTCAGTGGAAATGCAGCATAGTGGCTTTTCTTCTTGAAGATGATTTAGAAAAAAAAAAAAAAAAGTTTAAATCTTGGATTTCAGTAGAGATATGCAATGAAAAAAAGTGCATGTTAAACACTTTTTTTCTATGAATTGCTTATGAGGGGCTTGTGTATTTTTTTTTTTTCATGGTCTTGGCAATTGCTTTTTACTCATCATAAACCATTAACTCCCGCACTTAAAGACCTTATGATATTGCATAATTGGCTTTTAGCAAAAATCTTCAATTGGAAAAGTTAAAGTGGTTCTAAAGGTAGAAAGTTTTTTTGTTTTTTTGTTTTTTTTTATCTTAATGCATTTTTTGCATTAACCACTTTACCACCGGAGGATTTTGCGGTCTTACGTCTGAGCCACTTTTTGCGATTCGGCACTGTGCGACTTTAACTGACAATTGCGCGGTCGTGCGAAGCCATACCCAAACTAAATGTACGTCCTTTTTTTTCCCACAAACAGAGCTTTCTTTTGATGGTATTTGATCACCTGTGCGATTTTTTTTTTTTTTTTTTTTTTTTTTTTTTTTTTTCGCTATAAACAAAAAAAGAGCGTAAATTTTGAAAAAACTAAAAATTTTTTAAATTTTTTTTATATGAAATCCCCCCCCCCCCCCAAAAAAAAAATGTAAAAATCAAAATTTTTTGTAAATTTTTGGCCAATTTGTTTTCTGCTACCTATGTTTGGTAAAAAAAATCACAAGCGTATTTTGATTGGTTTGCGCAAAAGTTATTGCGTTTACTAACTAAGGGAAAGATTTCTGTCCATTTTTGGTGGTTTTTTTTTTTTTTTTTTTTTTTTTTAACGAGTAATGGCGGCGATCTTCGTTTTTTTTTTTTTTTTTTTTTTTGCGGACTGCGACATTGTGGCGGACAGATCGGGCCCCTGACTGACATTTTTGACACTTTTGGGGGTACCAGTGACATTACTACAGTAATCAGTGCTATACATATGCACTGTTACTGTAAAAATGACACTGGCAGGGATGGGGTTCATTTTATTGGAGAGGGAGGGGTTAATGTATGCCTGGTGCTTACTGACGTGTGGGGGGGGGGGTGACTGTGTGACACAAGGACAGATCCTTGTGCTGAACCCTGCAATCTGACCCTGCCTGTCACTTAGGAGATCCGCCCGCTTGTGTTTACACAAGCAGGCGGATCTCCACACTCGATTCCCCAACGATCGGGGAAGAGCAGCGGCGATCGCCACTGCTCCTCCCCTGGCCCGACTCCCACTGTGTTCAGTCATCGAGCCTCCGGCGGCGCGCGCGCCGCCGAGAAAGGGGAGTGTCTGGCGACGTAGGTCTACGTCGCCAGACGATAACCAACCACTTTGCCGCAGTAGTGCTCGAGTGAGCAGACGGCAAGTGGTTAAGGTAAAAAAATCTTCAGTGCGCAGAATCCCAGTTATACTTTCCTGAGCCCCATCTCCATCCAACGATGTGCACGAATGCCTCGGCCATCATCTCTCCCTCCTGGTTGGGTGAGACACAGCAGCAGCGCCATTGGCTCCCACTGCTGTCAAAGTCAGCCAATGAGGAGAGAGAGGGGAAGGGGCCAAACACCGGTTTCGTGTCTGAATGGACACGCAGAGCTGCAGCTCGGCTCAGGTGCCACTGTAGCAAACTACTTGCTATGGGGGCACTCGACAGGGGAGAGGGGCCAAGGATGCCGGCAAGGGACCCGAGAAGAGAATCTGCGTAAAAACCACTGGACAGAGCATGTAAGTATAACATGTTTTATTTTTTTAAAGCAAAAAAAAATATACTTTAGTATCACTTTAAAGTTAAAGTAGCACAGATAGTAGTTAGGCTGGCCATACATTGTTCAATAATCTTGTACAATTTTCATTTTTAGATTTACCAATACCATATAATATGAGGTCAAACCTAAACACTCAATTTTGTATGCAGTCAGGCAGGCCCGTACACAACATAGTTGACAGTAAGCCCCGGTTCACACTACTGCGTGTGCGGGGTTCGCATGTCATGTCGGAGCGCACTGCTCCGACATGACATGCGATCAGCTGTGCGGTGCGAGTTTAGCCATACAGTTTGTATGGCTAAATTCGCATCGCACCTGCAGCAAACACGCACAGGAGGCATTTTTGCTGCCGCATCAGGATCGGATCGCACAGCGGTTCACACTTGTGCGATCCGATCTTGTGCGAACTGCACGATCGCACTGCGATATGCGATCAAACTGGGGGTGTCGTTAAGATTACATTGACACCCCCAGCAGATCGCATATGGCAGTGTGAACTGCCGGGGGTGCGTGTGCGATGCGGGAACAGGCTGCGAATTCGCAGCCTTCCCGCATCGCATCAGTGTGAACCGAGCCTAAAAGAAAATTGATTAAGAAAATTGGCCAGCTTTAATGCCACTGCAAGAAAAACATTTTTGTCTCAGGAAACAGACAAAGGAAGTAAATTCCTCAAATATAGTAATTCAGACTCCAGTTAAATTTAGTTGTAGGGGGTGGGGAGTCTACAAAACTATTCAAGTGTTTGTATTCTTTTTCCATTTATTTATTTTTTGGGTAGAATCCTTTTACTTGCATAAAGTACATATGCATTCCTTGTAAAAGGAAAGGATACATACAAATTAAACTTATCATTTTATTTCTCTGGGATTACAGCAGAGTTTGTGCTGTGGCCCTTCCTGTCATTGAGTCTCACTTCTCTTGAAGAATTTTCTGTAATAAAAAACGGAATTATTCCATCCATAGCCAAGACTATATTATTTATTTTATTTTAGATGTGAGGGGTTAGCTTTTTTTTTTTTTTTTTTTTTTTTTTTTTTTTTTTTGTAGCTTCTTTTTTTCTCAATGACTATTGTGACCACAGCAGTGTCAAAATTCACAGTTGTAACTGGAACAAGAGAAAAACTTGTAATTGGGGTACTTTTTTTTAAACAACCGATGAGCTTTCCACTCGCTTTCAGTGAAGGAAAAAATCCTGATAAGAGGTCCTAACTATTTCTTGCTCCATCTATAGAATAGTGCCTGACACTGTAAGTCCCGGTTCACACTTGTGCAATGCGGGAAGGCTGCGAATTCGCAGCCTGTTCCCGCATCGCAAACGCACATCTGGCAGTTCACACTGCCATATGCGATACGCAGGGGGTGTCAATTAAATGTTAACGACACCCCCAGTTTGATCGCATATCGCAGTGCGATCTGACAGTTCGCTCAGGATCGGATCGCACAAGTGTGAACCACTGTGCGATCCGATCCTGATGCGGCTGGAAAAAAGGGTCACGTGTGTGTTTGGTGTGGATACAGTGTGAATTCAGCCATACAAAGTGTATGGCTGAATTCGCATCCGCACCTCCGATCGCATGTAATGAAGGAGCAGTGCGCTCCGAATTACATGTGATCGCTGCACTCACAGTAATGTGAACCGGCCCTAAACCTGAAATATGTACTTGACCAAGATTGACGGTTTAATTACTGGAACGGTGTCGTTTTTTTTAAATTAAATAACTTTTTTTATTTCTGTTGATTTTGTTGGAATACCCTTGCATAGTTTGCAATGTGGTGTGTGTGTGTGTGTGTGTGTGTGTGTGTATATGTGTGTGTGTGTGTATATGTATGTGTGTGTGGTGTGTATATATGTATGTATGTGTGTATATATATATATATATATATATATATATATATATATATATATATATATATATATATATATATATATAGTATATGTGTGTGTGTGTGGTGTGTATATATGTATGTGTGTGTGTGTATATATATATATATATGTGTGTGTGTGTATATGTATGTATGTATGTATGTATGTGTATATATATGTATATATATATATATATATATATATATATATATATATATATATATATATATATATATAAACAGTTCTATTTGCTGATGACAAATACTGGGTTTATTTTGTGCTCTAAATTAGTACTTTACCACTTCTCACAAATCAAAGTCTAAAGATGGCTATAGGGGGCTTGAATTTTTATTTGATTCAGCAGGGATCAGCCACAATTCAAACCATATGTGGTCCTGTGGACACCACCCACCTTGACAAGTCTTTTTAGGAATCGACTAAGCTGGGTGTAAATTGTCTTTACAATCCAATTCCACCAGAGTTTGTGAATACCATTGTAGCACGCGGCTGCCTGACTCCAATAGCCAGCAGTTGATATTCTTCCATCCGCACTGTTGACATGGATAGGGAAATCAATTTGGTTTTCTTTTGTTTAAGATGGCCACCTTTTAATGAGCTGACTTCACTGAAAACCATGTACTTTGTGTGGGGCTAATCGTAGAGATGCATGAAATGGAATTTTGGTACCGAAAAATGCTTGATGCACTTGGCTGAAATTATGTTTTAAAAAAATATATATATTTTAGGGATGCACCGATCCGATATTCGGATCGGAAATCGGCCCCGATCCAGACAAAATAGCTGGATCGGAGATCAGTAAAATTTTGCCGTCCCACGGGCCGATCTGGTTTTTGCTGAGTAACGGCTCAGCCATCCCTTACTAGGTGCAGTAATAGTATGGGATGGGAGCCGCTACTTCCTGTATAGGTCCAGCTCACAGGCGGAGTGATATCAGATGCACTCCGCCTGTGAATGGAGCGGCGGCTTTGCTCTGTACTGCAGCCGCTTGCCTTGTGTGTCGCTCCGGATCGGTTCTGTATCGGCGATTTCACAACGCCAGATATCGGTATGGGCTCCAAAAAAGTCGGATCGGTGCATCCCTAATATATTTATATATAATGGTATTCCAATTTTTTTATTATGATGAATTTAAATGAATATGAATTTGTTGGCCATTATTGACACCTTTAGCGTAAGAAAAACGTATCCCCTATGTATGTCTTCACACTGGTCTGTTGCACTTCTTTTGTGGTGTTAAAAATCCTGTTTGCTGCATTTTTTGTCAGCTAAAAAAAGCGCACCAAAAACACACCTCCAGGTTGAAATGCATTGAAAACGCACAAGAATGCATCAATAACGCACCCGTTATGTTTTTGATGCAGTTTTTGAGTCAGGTGGCCTAATAAAAACCCACCATAAGCACAGTAAAATGTGGTAAAATCGTGTGCGTTTTCAGTGCCGTTATCGGCACCCTTTTCTCTTATTGGCAAAATACCAATAACACTATTTTCGGGCGATGCGTTTCAGCCACTGAAATTTTGGTGCATCTCTAGCTCATACCTTTTTTAAAAAAGGGGACAGGATGATCTCATACTGATCATTGGCTTACTTTAAGGGCTAATCTCAAAACCACTGTTTTAAAGAAGAGCTTCTTTATCTTAAGAGTAAAGCCGGCCATACATGGATCGAAATTCGACCGGTTCAATTGGGACCAGCTGAATTACGATAGAAGCCATTCATTCGACACTCAGATTTTTCTTCATGCGATTACTGCCAGCGGCTATAACCACTAGTGGTAACTATTCTATTCTGCCAGCCGAGAAGGCTCTCTGCGCCCCCCTCTGGCACAATACAATAGTACTGCAAGGGGCATTTCCCCATCACTCATGGTAGAAGGAAAGAAAATCGAGTGATCTATATGCAGGGCCGGTGCTAGACTATTTTACGCCCTAGGCAAGACCAGCTACTTGCGCCCCCCCCCAAAAAAGGGAAGTAGTTAAAAACTTCTCTGTCATACCCAGTGACCCTGATCCGATGGTTCCTCCATGTTATGCTTTCATACCCAGTGACCCCCCCCATATTCCTCCATATCGTACTCGGGGACCCTAATGTCCCTCTGTGTCACACCCAGGGACTTTGATGTTTTTCCATGTCACACCCTTGGACCCCAATATTCCTCCATGTCATGTTGTCATACCCACTGACCCTGATGTTCCTCCATGTCACACTCAGGGACCCCCATGTTCCTCCATGTCATGCTGTCATACTCAGTGACCCCAATGTTCCTCTATGTCGGACCCTGATGTTCCTCCATGTCACAGTTGGGGACCCTGATGTTCCTCCATGTCACACCTGGGGACCCTGATGTTCCTCCGTGTCAAACTTTGGGTCCCCAATCCCCCATGGCACACCCAGGGACCCCAATTCCTCATGGCACACCTGGTGACCCCGAACTCCTGTTACACCTGGTGACCCCTATCCTCCATGTCACACCTGGTGACTCCGATTTCCCATGGCACACCTGGTGACCCCGATTCCCTTTCATACCAGGGATGCTCCATGTAACACCCAGGGACCCCGATCCCCTGTTCTGGGGACACTAACTGGGCGGTATGAAGAGATTGGCCCCCACTCTGCCCTCCTTCACTGTGATCCTGCTTATTCCTTCTCCCAGGACGCTCCTCTCCTGGACCACAGTGCTCACCACAGCTCCAACCGACTCCTGGTGGAGGGAAAAGCAGCAGTCAGAGAGCTCCGCATGTCCTTCATCACCAAACTCCTCAGACCCTTCCGGTGCCTCGTCGTCGTAAAGGTTCCACCCTCCAGTGCCGAGCTCTGGCTCAGGTTCAGCTTTCCTCTGCTCCCTGCTTAATACCGACCCCAGGAAATGAGCTCAGTGTAGAGAGTCACTTCCTGCCTGGGGTTAAGGCCATTCAGCTCCAGCTGAAGAGGATCATCATGCAGGCAGCACTCTGGTGGGCTCCATTCCTGCCTCTTGGGGCCCCTCCAACAGTGGTGGAAAGCCAGGGCCTGATAGTTTCGCCACTGCCTAAGACACCTGGCATCTTTTTCTGTCCCTTCTTCCTCCCCTACCGCCACCTCTCCCCTCAGCTCACAATAATCATTCATGATGGAGAGAGAGTGCTGACTCCTGGCTGCGCCCCTAGGTTGCAATGCGCCCTAGGCGGCTGCCTAGTTTGCCTAGTGGAAGCACCAGCCCTGTCTATAGGCTGCTTACCTCTGACTGATAAATGAACATTGCAAGGATTTTACCTAATATGTGTTGCAGCAGATTTTTTCCTATTTCTGCTCTGAAGAAAAAGATGTTTGTCCAAGCCCTGTGCAAGCTGTTGTAAATGCGAGAGTGTGGTTCATGAGAGAAGTTGCAGGGTCTGCATCATTTTAGAAGTAATTAACCCTCAGAGTATCTTGCTAAAAATGAAATTTCTGTTGCAGAGGATGCTTAATTGCAGGCTTTTTTTTTTTTACATATTTTCCCCTCTATTCACCTATTGGCCATGTGTACCAACGGCAGATAAACCTTTTAACTTTTTTTCCTGGAACTCTGGGTCTTTCTCTTGGAACATGTGGACATGCAAATCAAATTGAGTGGGACAGCACTAGTGATGTTTCCTTCCCAGGATGCAGCTGTGAGGCCAGTGTTACATCACCAGAGCCTCACTCAGGCAGGAAGTGGAAATCCGTAATTGTTAGTAAAAGCAAAAAAAGTTTAGCTTATAAATCATTAATAATATATTATACTATAACTTTAAAATGGCTATGGGTGAAAGCGGGTAGATGATGTAACAAATACTCACCACCAGAATGAGTCCCATGTATAGCTCTCTCTCATAACCTGTCAGCTTCTTCATCCTTCCTGGTATCTCTCCTTCCCCACCCAGCCTACAACCCTTCAGTTCAAATGGCGGTCTCCTGTAAGTGTATTTTTTCCACAAATTGTTTTACCATTAAATATGTCTTTGTAGATCTGGCCAAACTTGTTTTTTAAAGGAATGCTCTGTTTTCCAGCTGAGAAATAGTTGATGAAAAAAGTGTCTGTCAGCAACAGCTAACTGCCAAGTTTAAGTAGGATATTAACTTTGTTGGTGAACTGACCATAAACCTAGCAGATGTTAGTATATAAGATGAGTTTTTGTGAATATTGCAATGATTTCCTTCTTGCTTCCAACTAGTGTGATACTGCTATACTGTATATATGGCTACATTCATTTGTTTTCCTTTACATAATGTGTATAAATTGTGCTTGCATAACATATAAAGTGTATTCCCACGTTTGCAACCAGATTGGGATAACACCTACTTTATATATTTGTTACATGTCCCCGTTCACATAGCAGAATTTAACTGCTTCCCGCCCGTGTCATTATAAAATGACAAACGGGCGAGAACCCTTTTGTTCTGGGAGGATGTCATATGATCCTTCTGCATACCGGCCTCTTGCCTGTACCGTGTGATTGCTGTGACCAATCGCAGCAGACATGACAGTTGTAAACAATGAGTGGCTTCCTTTCATGCCATTCATTGTATACAATTGTGTTGCTAGCTGTGATTGGTCACAGTGATCACATGGTACAGGCAGGGTCAATCATAGCCCATATGTACCATGTGTTGCCAATCATAGCTAATCATAAAAATGCACAGGGCCTAGACACTGTCGTTCAGTAAAAATATGTGCTTATAGCAGTGAAATTCACTGCTATAAGCTATCATAGTATGTAAAAAAACAATAAACAAAAAAAAAAAATCCTGATCAACTCCCCAGAGTGGTATGGTGTTGCTATAGTAACACTGTATTTCTCTGGTCACAGTATGTAAAAAAATAAATATATTTTTAAAAATTGACGAAAAACTCCCTATACCTTTTACTAAATACCCCAGACTGTCTACTTTCCAAAAAGTAAATTTTGGGGGGTATTTGTATTGTCCTGGCATTTTTCAGGTAGCAGAAAGAAATGTAGCAGAATACATTTTGGCCTAAATTTGTAAAGAAATATTTGCAAAATGTTATAACCGAAATGAAGAAAAACACATTTTTTTTTTTAAATTTATTTAGCAAAAAAAAAAAACCCCCAGTGCTGATTTAAAGCAGAGTTTTCCCAAAAGTGCAAGTTCCACTTTAAGGACTCTTGACCCCCTGACATGCCACATTTGGCATGTTTTTTTTTTTTTGGGGGGGGGGGGAGTGGGTACCCAGTTTTGACAGGTACCTGCTCCCACTTCCGCCCAGGTTGCCTGAGGGGCTCGAGTGAAAGTTCTCCTCTCCCTGAAATCTTCTGGGACAAGTCACAGATCTCAGAAAAATTCCCGGCCATTCAGGTCGAGCAGCCCAACTTGCGCATGCGCATTACGCACCCGGCTGTGAAGCCGCAAACTGTCACAGCCAGTTGCCTACACTTGTGATGTCCAGGAGAGCTGAGGGAGAGAAGCAATGCTTCTGGCGGCCACATCACTGGATTGCGGGGACAGGTGAGAGTGTGTTTATTAAAAGTCAGCAGCTACACTTTTTGTAGCTGCTGACTTTTAATAGTAAAACACAGAAATGACTGGAACTCTGCTTTAAATACCACCAAAAAGAGAGAGCTTTTTGTGTGAAAAAAAATTTCATATTGGTGCAGTGTTGCATGACCGCTCAATCGTCATTCAAAGTGGGCCAGCACTTAAAATTGGCCTGGGCAGGGGGTAAATGTGCCCGGTATTGAAGCAGTTAAAACAAAATAACATGGCTGTTTACAAAATAACATGGCTGTTTACCTATTTTTAGATTCTTGACCCTCAAACAAGAAAAAAACGTATAGGTAGTTTTATTGTTTGAGGGTACTGAGCAGCTGTGTTTGCCATAATTATCCCTGTCTGTACTTTTGCAGAAATATGTTGTATGTCAATGAGGACAGACTTTGGACAGGCTCACTCTAACATTGTTCAAAAAACCTTATAGTCCTCCATGACACCACCCCCTGAGAAACATTTAAAAAGGTACACAGTGTAAATGGGAGCATGTAACAAACATAAAGTGAGGTTTGACTGCAAAAGTGGAAATATGATACTACTCTTGGGGGCTGATTTATAACTGAGAGCAGACATTACTAGCCGATCTTCATGAAATACTCCACGCTAGAAATGTGCAATTTGTTTCATTACAAATTAGTTTTTGTACGTAATTCGGCATATTCGTTCATTAGGGAACAACCGGATGAACGAAAGACTCTCTTGACAAATGCGTATGAAAACGAATAGTCAGAACGAAAACCCGAAATAACTAAAATACAAAATTCAGAAAGAACAAAAGGATTTAACCTACAAGTTTAAGGAATTGATTAAATTCTGATAATTTTGATTTATGTATTTTCGTTCTTTCCGACTATTTATCACTGAAAATAAATAAAAAATTGACGAATGCATTTGGATGAGCAGTGTTACTGTGTTATCTCTGGCCAATAAGCTTGTCCCTTATTCTCTTTGTGTGTTCTTCTGTGTCAGACTGTATTCCATCCAGTCCAGACAGGGGGTGGTGGGCCAGTGGCATTGTTTTGTTGGGTTTGTGAGTCTCTTGTGGGAGAGAGAAGTTACTACGAATTATCCGAAGTAAGGAATGCCGCATCTAAACGAATGTAATGAATACTAATGCATCCAAAGTAACGAATGCCGATCATAACGACTGATCCGATTTAACAAAAAACATATAAAACCAAAATGAAACAAAACCAATTTTTTGGTAGTGCACATGTGTACTCCACACTGCAGCTGCATTTTGAAGCTGGACATACATGGAGCTGACAAAAGCCCCGTACACACGTACCGATTGTCGGCCGTAAATATTCGACCGATCGGCCGATTGTAGGCTTGTTAGTATGATGCTTCCGACAGCCGACAGCGCATTTTCGGCCGCACAGAATCTGTCGTGCAGGCATTAAAATTTTTGTTGGCCAACACCAGAACGGCCCATTGTTCGCCAGTCAGTACAGAATTCGGCCGACAAACAGCAAATTAGCAAGACTGGGCATGCTCAGAAAAGAAAAAAGACAAGGAAAGTTAACCATCACATGACATCACTTCTGTAGTCGGCTGTTGTTGGCCGACAAAATTCGTGTGCAGTCTTTTGCAGTTTTCAACAGATACGACAGCCCTGGACAAAAGACGGCCGATCGTTCGGCCGACGATCGGTACGTGTGTACGGGGCTAAAGTCCTGCCTAGGATGTAATGTATACGGGGGAAGGAGCCACACATGATGTCAACCGCAGCCATCTTACTTGATTATATGTGTATACACAGAGCGCTCGTTTTGTGCACTTATGACAAATGCCAGAATTGTAAGTGGTTTTACATTTATGTAATAAATTTTTATATGACCGAGAGCACTCGATTTTTTTTCTATTTGCTTTTATATCACTATCTACGATCCTACGGAGGAATTGGCTGTCTTGGATCTACTCAGATCATTGGGAGACTATTAGATCGCTTCATGGGAATGCTTGTTTGACCATCCTGTTGGTTCAGGGGATCATATTCCTATGTTGAGCGGCGATCTCTGTGTATGGTGGGGGAGCTGCACATTATATGACACCTGCATGTTCAATCTAGAGACCCCAGTTTGCGCCATCTGGGATCTTTTTTAAGAACTTTTTATGGAAATGTTTTGGACTTTCGTGTGTGTGTGTGTGTGTGTGTGTGTATAAGTATGTGTGTGTGTGTGTGTGTGTGCGCGTGTGTGTATATGTGTGTATATATATATATATATATATATATATATATAGTGTAATATAATATATAATTTCATAAGATTTATATGTTTTTTTTTAATATAAGAATATTTTTTGCACTGCACTATTTCCGTTTACGGAGCTATTATCAGCTGCCTTGATACCCCAGCTGAAATTCAAGCTGTGGATGTCGCTGTCGGCACCCTCCCACCTAACATCTTTTTATCTAAAGATCGAAGGAGCCGAGCAGAAAATTTGTCGGCTGCAAGCAATTGGATGCAGCCATTGTTTGGGTATTCTGAGAGCCGGGGTGCCAGTTGTGAGAATACAATAGCTGGCTGGGGAGATTCCTCCATCCACACCTAGATGGAAGAACCAATATTCATCGCTCATTCAGCCAGCAGGGATGAGCAAGAAAAATCCTACAGTGTATGTCCAGCTTAAGTTTTATAGTAATTATTAAATAACAATAACATTCAGAGCACAGTGGGGAGCCTTCTGTGTTCTTCGGAGTGTTCTATACATAAGGCTGTAGAGACTATCCACTGATACCAAAGCACATTGCACTGCAATACATGTTGCATTAACACTGGAGTATCTGGTGCAGGCTGCATTTTTTTTTTTTTTCTTTTTTAGCAGCACCGTGCCCTTTCGCATTATGATGCATTAGACATTTCTAAATGCATATAAGTGCATGTATTGATTTCTTTTCAGTTGTGCTATTAACACGGAGTTTACCTGCCATTTGGGTGCGGCCAGTTTAGCTGCAAAATAGAATTCTATGTGTTCAGGATCCAATTCGGTACTGTAAATGCAGCTCAATCTTCTTTAACCACTTGCCGTCTGGGGCATCTTTTGACATTTTTCACATACATGGTAAAATCAGCATTTCTCTTTCATTCATTGATGGACACAGCTCCTGATCTTCTTAACCATTGGGTTATACTGCCCCCTACAGGAGTAGGACACTAGGTGGAAAAAAGTCTGGCTACGCCTATGGGCAGTCCCAGTTTAGGTACCAGCGACGGGGCAATTGACTGTGGGGTGGGCGGTACCTGGTGGGGGATCCTGCCAGGGCCCTCCCCCCCTTCCTACCTGTCCCATTTTCTGAGGCCTAGGGATCCCTCCTGGGTCGCTGGGAGCCTTGTGGTGCCGCCATTTTGCTGTAGCCTGTGTGCTCAATGCACAGCGGCCAGGTTTGTGTAGTCAGGTGGCCATTTTGCGATAGTTTGCCACTAAAATTGCAGAGGCCATAACAGTGGAGCCCTGTGGGAAGACCCTCACCCCCTGGTGCTGACTCTTTTCACATCCTGATCACCGCACGTGAAGTGCAGATTATTCTGGCGGCTGCCTGTTTCTGCTGGGTGGTAAGTCTTGTGGGGTCCTCTCCCTCTCTACTGAGGATCACTTGGTGCTTTGTACCTGGCGACCAGGTGGTAGTGCCAGGTAAAATAAAATATGATGTTGCTCGAGTAATTGGGTGCTAAACATGTCAAGATTTAAACTTGTGCATGCCTGTGAAATGGTGACAAACTACAGTTCCTAAATACATCCATAGGCGACACTTTAACCACTTGCCGACCGCCGCACGACTATCTACGTCGGCGGTCAGCCCCTCACAGGCAAAGTGACGTAGGGCTACGCCACTAGCTTGTGAGGGTCTAGGTAAAGAGCGCGCACCCCCGGAGGCGCGCTCCCGCGTGGTCAGGGACC